>NC_047105.1:56427614-56728732 GCF_902500255.1 Thalassophryne amazonica | reverse complement strand
CAATGTAACTCTTTCTGGCCTTCTCAGTACTTCTCCATCAGTATTCTCAGAGCAAACATTGCATCTGTAGTGCTCTTTCTCGGCATGAAACCATACTGCACATATTGCACTCACAGATCTTCACCTGTTTTCTAAGCCTAGCTTCTACTACTCTTTCCTATAACTTCATGCTGTGGCTGATCAACGTTATGCCTCTGTAGTTACTGCAGCTCTGCACATCACCCTTGTTCTTGAAAATAGGAACCAGCACACTTCGTCTCCACTCCTCAGGCGTCCTTTCACTTTCCAAGATTTTATTAAACAATCTGGTTAGAAACTCCACTGCCATCTCTCCTAGACATTTCCATGCCTCTACTGGAATGTCATGTTGTATGGCTGGGGGTGCCTAGCTGCCTTTTGTTTCTGTCTTCTGTTCTGTCTTTTGTTTTTCCTTCCAGCTGGCTTGCGTTTAGGACTGAGTGGCTGTGTGGCTGAGCTATTAGGACCTCACCCTGATCACCTGAGGCTTGTCATGTGCAGCTCATCAGGACTCACAGCTGTGGTGCATCTCTATGGATTGGGGCATGGTTGCATTTAAGGCTGGAGTACACAGTGTGTATTTGCCAGAGACTCGACCTTGTGACCAGACGGGTGAGATCGTCGTCTCGAGAGCCATCTCATCATCTTGGATGCAGAGACCGTACCAGGTTTTGATGCCATGGTCTGTGAAAGAGGAGGGGGTGAGGTCTCACGCTCGTCAGCACACTTCCTGAGGTACAGTAGGTTTTGTGACTAACATTAGTACAGTCAGTAAATGTGGTGTCCCTCACACCTTATTATATTGAGCTGTTATGTTAGTCGTTTAATCAGCTTCCACTGCAGTGGAGGATGTGAACTGGGTGTTTCATGCCTGCAGGGTGGGAAGCTGATTAGTGATTAAGCCAGGAAGTGTTTGCTGTTTATGTACACCTTTGAGTGGTCTCTCTGTGTGTGGAGTGTGGACTCACATGATGGTTTCTTCTTTCACAGACTCGGTTTGTCGCGGACACCTGGGGAGTGTCGGCGGGGTCCTTGGGTCCGAACTGTTTCTGGCTCCGGACCGTTTGTGCTGCTGGGAGCACACCGTCATTCCACCACGCCAGACCGCGCACTCATTTGTTTGTAATTTAGCACATCACTGTTATGTTATTAAATTCAGTTATCCTTTGTACCATGCTCTGCTTATTTTATACTGGGTCCTTCAAACGCTGGTCGGTTCTCCGTCCTGCGTCCGACACATAACATGTCATCTGGACCAACTGCCTTTCCACTCTTCATCCTCTTCATAGCAGCCCTCACTTCTTCCTTACCAATCTCTTGTACTTCCTGACTTACTCTCACCACATCATCCAGCCTTTTCTCTCACTCATTTTCTTCATTCATCAGCTCTTCAAAATATTCCCTCCACCTTCTCAGCACACACTCCTCACTCGTCAGCACATTACCATGTGCATCTTTTACCACCCTAGCCTGCTGCACATCCTTTCTAGCTCTGTCCCTTTGTCTGGCCAATCAGTACAAGTCCTTTTCTCCTTCCTTACTATTCAACTTCTTGTGCACCTCGCAATATGCCTTTTCCTTCGCTTTTGCCACTTCTCTTTTCGCCTTACGCCGCATCTCCTTGTACTGCTGTCTACTTTCTTCATCTCTCCGACTATCCCAAAACTTTTTCGCCAGCCTCTTTCTCCTTATGCTTTCCTGGACCTCTTCATTCCACCACCGAGTCTCCTTGTCTTCCTTCCACTGTCCAGATGACACACCCAGTACTGTCCTAGCTGTCTCCCTCACCACATCTGCAGTACTTTTCCAGTTGTCCAAAACTGCTTCCCTTCCAACCAGTGCTTCTCTCACCTGCTCGCTAAATTTCACAAAACAGTCTTCCTCCTTCAGCTTCCACCATCTGATCCTTTGTTGAGCTCTCACTCTTTTTTTCTTCTTTACCTCTAAAGTCATCCTACAAACAACCATCCTATGCTGTCTAATGACAATCTCTCCTGCCACCACCTTACAGTCTCTGATTTCTTTTAGCTTGCATCTCCTATAAAGAATGTAGTCCACCTGTGTGTACCTTCCTCCACTCTTATATGTTACCCTGTGCTCCTCCCTTTTCTTAAAGTAGGTATTCACCACAGCCATTTCCATCCTTTTTGCAAAATCGACTACCATCTGTCCTTCCCATTCCTATACTTGAGACCATATCTACCCATTACTTCCTCCTCACCTCTGTTCTCTTCGCCAACATGCCCATTGAAGTCTGCTCCTATCACCACTCTTTCATGCTTGGGCACACTCTCCACCACCTCATCTAACACACTCCAGAAATCTTCTTTCTCCTTCATCTCACAACCTACCTGTGGGGCATATGCACTGATGATATTCATCATCACCCCTTCAATTTCCAACTTCACACTCATCACCCTGTCAGATACTCGCTTAACCTCCAACACACTTTTAACATACTCTTCCTTTAAAATGACCCCAACACCATTTCTCTTCCTGTCCTCACCATGGTACAACAACTTCACCACTGATGCTCCTGCTCTTACTTCCCTTCCACTAGGTCTCTTGCACACACAATATGTCTACCTTTCTCCTCTCCATCATATCAGCCAGCTCTCTCCCTTTACCAGTCATACGTGGTCTGTCCATAAATTAACGGTTCTTTTTATTTTTTCAAAAACTATATGGATTTCATTCATATGTTTTTACGTCCGACATGCTTGAACCCTCGTGCGCATGCGTGAGTTTTCCCATGCCTGTCGGTGACGTCATTCGCCTGTGAGCACGCCTTGTGGAAGGAGTGGTCCCGCCCCCTCGTCGGATTTTCATTGTCTGGAAATGGCGGCATGAAAAGGACTTTTTTACCATCAGAATTTTTTCAGAAGCTGTTAGAGATTGGCACCAAGAAACCATTCGAAACATTTATCTGGCTTTCTAAGCCATCAGCTTAGAAATGATCCAGTGGTTTGTGCCGCATCATCGCAGCTCGCAGCGCGGCGCACCGACCGTCCTTAAAGGGGTCCTTAAAGCTGTAGTTAAAGTCCTTATTCTCTGTGAAGCCCGTAAAATTTTCACTGAAAGCCAGATAAATGTTTCGAATGGTTTCTAGGTGCCAGTCTCTAACAGCTTCTGAAAAAATTCTGATGGAAAAAAAGTCCTTTTCATTCCGCCATTTCCAGTGAAAATCCGACGAGGGGGCGGGACCACTCCTTCCACAAGGCGTGCTCACAGGCGAATGACGTCACCGACAGGCATGGAAAAACACACGCATGCGCACGAGGGTTCAAGCATGTCTGACGTAAAAACATATGAATGAAATCCATATAGTTTTTGAAAAAATAAAAAGGTACGATACTTTATGGACAGACCTCGTACTTCCAACATTCAAAGTCCCCACTCTCATTTCCACCCTTTTAGTTTTCTTCTTCTCCCACTGTTTATGGAAACGTTCTCCTCCTCTTCTTCATCGTCTTCTGATACATTGAATAAAAACTGCTATTGTTTCTGTTAGTATTGTTAAAACTAAAAATCTGCACAACCTGAATGCTCCCATGCAAAAAGTTTTATTTAGATAAAAGATGTGCAAATTTTTTGTTTTGATATTTGTCTCTTTTTTGATCCAGCACACCTTTTTTACACATCATGGATGTGCATGTCTTTTCTGATTTATTCTGTTAGTATTATTACTATATTGTTTGAGAAAATGGAATATGTGTAGTACGGGAAATTTGAGCTTGCCTTTAAGACACATGGCGGTCGTAACCGGTCCTGGACACCAAACAGAGGGTGGACTGTGAGAATTAGCTGGATCTGAACATAGCATTTCAACATAAATCAACTAACTTCACACAATGGATTCCTGATTAAAGCTGCACTATAATCTGCTCTGCAAGTTTAAGGAGCTTTCTGTCAAAAATCTGCTCTCTGTCAGGTCCAGCTATAAAGACAAGAGAGAAGGAAAATTACTTCACATTTTTACTGTTCATTTTGGAAATACGGCAACAAACAATCCTCAGTATTCATTCTGTTGTATCACTAAATGATCTGTTGTGCTGCTCACAACCATTGGCTGGATTGGACTGTCCAGATGCCAGAATCTCTTGAATGGAATATTGATTTCATATGATGTCACATTGGCCTTAAACATTAGCAAAATACTAGAGCTTCCACCTGCCCCCACATCGCCACCACCATCACCATATTTAGCGTTTGACAATTGGCTGTTGGACTGCTCACAGACACTATGCGATGCACCAGGTTTATGCTTGGTTTACGATGATGTTTATGTTGGATTTACAACAGAGTTACACTGCAGTTCAGCTGCTCCAGTGGATCAAATTAGCAAAATGTTGGAGGAGCTTCCCCAGCCTGCATATTAAATGTATAAGTCATCCGTTTGGTGAGAGAATGTCAGCTTAGCTCACACCTGGGGCGCTAGTAAAATCTACGCTATGCAGAAACCATCTTATACAAGGAGCTTCATATGCAAAGCTTTGCAAGCTCTTTCCTCTGGATTTATGGGAGTTACACTGCATTGGATCTCTTTTAATTTTATGTACTATATATACCCACTCACACATACTACAGTTGTACCAAATATGGAGTAAGACCAGATGAGATAAGGCCAAGAACTGTTTGTATATTACAACCCTAATTCCAATAAAGTTGGGATGTTGTGTAAAATGTAAACAAAAACAGAATACAATGATTTGCAAATCCTCTTCAACCTATATTCAATTGAATACACCACAAAGACAAGATATTTAATGTTCAAACTGATAAACATACGCCATGTGTTGGGGGAGCAGGGGTGCGCGGAACACATGCACACGTGTTGTGGGGAAGCTGACACTCTGGCACACCACGTGTACTTGGCAACTTCACAGTCATGGGGTGCACTTAGACAAATTTCACACCCAGCTCGAAAGTGACTGTCTGCTGGCCACACATTTTCTAAGAGCCAAGCGAGCGGTGTTACATGTTCGTGTGTGTCACCTGGAATTTGGCCGACACCTGCCGCGAGAGGGTTCAGTGGGCTCGCACAGGGCAAATGCTGTCTTTCAGCCACTGGCGTGTGCAAATAGTAACAACAGGTGTACGAGGCGTTGGAGGCAGCTATGATTTTTCACAAGTGGCATGTAATTCCTCCTTTGTGCGCTAGTCGACTTAAATCATGTTAAGTATGAAGGGACCCTATTATTTGTTGTAATACCATGATTGATTAATCTCTAACTGCCTGATTTTTTTCCCCTTGTACACTTAATAATTATAAGTTCTGAGGTAGCTTGGGACAGGGATTGCTAAGACCCCAATCACACTTAAAACCCCAATTCCAATGAAGTTGGGACGTTGTGTAAAATGTAAATAAAAACAGAATACAATGATTTACAAATCTTCTTCAACCTATATTCAATTGAATACACCACAAAGAAAAGATATTTAATGTTCACACTGATAAAATTTATTGTTTTTGTACAAATATTTGCTCATTTTGAAATGGATGCCTGCAACACGTTTCAAAAAAGCTGGGACAGTGGTATGTTTACCACTGTGTTACATCACCTTTCCTTCTAACAACAGTCATTAAGCATTTGGGAACTGAGGACACTCATGAATGTGTATAAATGGAGCATCCCCAAAAGTCTCAGCCGTTCACAAGCAAAGATGGGGTGAGAATCACCACTTTGTGAACAACTGCATGAAAAAATAGTCCAACAGTTTAAGAACAATGTTTCTCAATGTATAACCAGAAGTTTCAGAGAATCTGGAGAAGTTTCTACACGTAAGCAGCAAGGCTGAAAACCAACATTGAATGTCAGTGACCTTCGATCCCTCAGGCAGCACTGCATTAAAAACCAACATAATTGTGTAAAGGATCTTACTGCGTGGGCACAGGAACACTTCAGAAAACCACTGTCAGTTAACACAGTTCGTCGCTAGATCTACAAGTACAACTTAAAACTCTACCATGCAAATCGAAAGCCATACATCAACAACATCCAAAAAACGCTGCCACCTTCTCTGGGCCCGAGCTCATTTGAAATGGACAGACACAAAGTGGAAAAGTGTGCTGTGGTCTGATGAGTCCACGTTTCAAATTGTTTTTGGAAATCATGGACATTGTGTCCTCTGGACAAAAGAGGAAAAAGACCATCCAGATTGTTACCAGCGCAAAGTTCAAAAGCCAGCATCTGTGATGGTATGGGGGTGTGTTAGTGCCCATGGCATGGGCAACTTACACATCTGTGATGGCACCATCAATGCTGAAAGGTACATCCAGGTTTTGGAGCAACACATGCTGCCATCCAAGCAACGTCTTTTTCAGGGACGTCCCTGCTTATTTCAGCAAGACAATGCCAAGCCACATTCTGCACGTGTTACAACAGCGTGGCTTCATAGTAAAAGAGTGCGGGTACTAGACTGGCCTGCCTGTAGTCCAGACCTGTCGCCCATTGAAAATGTGTGGCGCATTATGAAGCGCAAAATACGACAGCGGAGACCCCAGACAGTTGAACAACTGAATTCACACATCAAGCAAGAATGGGAAAGAATTCCACCTGCAAATCGTCAACAATTACTGTCCTCAGTTCCCAAACACTTATTGAGCGTTGCTAGAAGGAAAGGTGATGTAACACAGTGGTAAACATACCACTGTCCCAGCTTTTTTAAAACGTGTTGCAGGCATCCATTTCAAAATGAGCAAATATTTGCACAAAAACAATAAAATCAGTTTCAACATTAAATATCTTGTCTTTGTGGTGTATTCAATCGAATATAGGTTGAAGAGGATTTGCAAATCATTGTATTCTGTTTTTATTTACATTTTACACAACATCCCAACTTCACTGGAATTGGGGTTGTAGTACAAATGCGCACAAGCCAAGCTGACTCACACAGAGTGTCAAAAAAACTAAATTTGCACCACATCTGGGAGGGAATAAGAATTATGGTGCACAGCCATTCGAACCCAGTATAAATGTATGAGGAACACAGTAAGAGTTCCTGGACAGCTGCCAGATTGCTGTGAGAACAATGAGAATGCACTTACAAGATGTACGATTGTGGTCCAATTGCGATTTGGCAGAATATAATCCACGTGCAATCATAGTACATTCAAGCACATTTGGGACATTCACCCACCATTTGACATGGCGGAAACATGCCAAATGTCCCCAAACGTGATTAGAATGTCATAAATGCCGTTTTCACACCATCCAATTGTTTAGAATGCAGTCGACACTTTGATTACTGTTCGATAGTGGTTCCACCTTGACTGTGCCCTATTGTGTAGACTGCTTTGAGAATGCTTTCCAACATTTTCGAATGCACCTCGACGCACTCCGAATGTATGTCAAATTTTCATTCAGATGAGATTCAGGCTCATTTGGCCTGTAGTGTGATGGGATATTAATGTTTTGTTGGCATACTGAGCTGCTATGTTATGGGGTAATCTCCAGACTTGAGGGCTATGCTCTGGATTTGGGTTATTTTGTGGATTTTAATCATGAAAAAAACTGCCAAACCACTCAAGAATACTCGTAAATTTCTAAATTTATACACAATTATGTCCATTCACTTGCAGTTGTATAACATAACCTAAAATTTGTACCTGCGCCTTTAATAAATGTAACCTTTCAGTTTTTGAAAGAAAAAAACAACCACGCTCCATATGGCACTCCCGTGTCATCACAGGTGGACATGAGCTAGATCACTTCTGCTTAGTTTTTGGGGGGAGAGGTGCTCCTCAACCATGTGGGCTCAGTCATGTCCCCCTGGAGTGCAATCACAGGTCCACATGAGCCCATCCCTCAGCAGCACTGCGTACACAGGGTAGCATTTGCTGGCTGGTCGAAAATAGATTTTCTCTGTAATTTCAATTATTAAAAAGAAGCCGTATTAAATTAATTTTTCATTTGAAATCATTGATTTTAGCTCCCAGACTTTCTTGCAATGGCACAATGGAATCAGGGTCGGCGCAAAAGTAACAGGAAATATGTTGGCACCAGATTTTTCATGAGTGAACTGAACTTGAGATTCATGTGTTGATGAGCCAAACTGCAGGCTGGAACAGAACAGCGCTGCTTTCTGCTCAGTCTCTCAGATTTAATCCAATTTTGTACTATAATTAGTGCACTGTTAAACGATAAGTGATAAGAATTAAATCAAATTGTATCACAGAAAGCTGCAGGATGAAATGTATTGTCACTGATTCACTCAGCAGAAAAGCGGAGAGTGGAACTGTCAGATCATGTCACTGTCACATGTCAATTCTTCCCATTAAAAAAAGAAAAAAAACATCAGAGGTGGGAGGAAGTCACCATCAAGTCACTCTCAAGTCATGAATCAGCAAGTCCCAAGTCAAGTTGCAAGTCATAATGACCACCAATTGTTTGCAAGCTGACTTGAGACTTGACTTGGGACTTGCTGATTCATGACTTGAGAGTGACTTGATGGTTAATTCATCCCACCTCTGAAAAACATCACAACTGTCTTGGAGGACAAGCTGCCTAAATATTATTAACTCTGAGATCTCAGCCATGCCTGCAACAAGATCAGCTTCATTTCATGATCATCACTGCAATTAAAAATCATTCAGGTCAGATGGTGTCAATGTATTTCTTGTTTGAATAAGAATAAGACTGACAACACCAGGGACCAATCACAAGGAGTTGCTAGGCAGCCATCCTGGCTTGAACCAAAACTGTACAAGTTCATTACACAAACACTCATTGATGTTGTGGGTGTTTGTGGAGAATTAATAAACTTCCAGAGCAAATAACCTGTACTCACCATCAGTTTATTCGTCAGATGGTGTTAAAAACCATCATCACAAAGGCAGCGCAGGTCAAATTGTGCATACAATATAAGACTTTACTTTTGATAGTTAAGTTCAAAACTGCTGATGCAATGCCCAAGACAGGAAGATTAACTACTGACCAAATTCACAATGCTGTTATGAAGCAAGAATACAAGTCACTGCACAACCATACCATCTCTGAAATGAAATAATGCTAACAGAAATGCTAACTGAAAAGTTAACAACAGCAGTTGTGATGAACTGCCCATTGGACTTTATCACAGGGATTTTACTTTGGGGATGGTTATTTTGCTTTTGTTCACTTGGTTTTTGTGATTGCTAGTGTGGCCAAAGCAGTAGATCACCTGTTGGAGTCTGGCCTGCTTGAGGTTTCTTCCTTAAGAGTTTTTCCTTGTCACTGTTGCCTATGTGCTTGGCCAGGGGGGTTGGTGAGGTTACCCTTGTGAAGCACAATGGGGTGACTTATGTTGTGATTTGACACTATATAAATTAAGTGATTTTACAAAACATAAAGCTAACTAAAAACATTTAAACTACAGTCAGATTAGCTACAAATGAGGATGTTTGATGAGCATTTCCAAGGCGTGCGTAGCTCATGGGTAGCTGTGCACAATGTTCTAATCGATTATGGTCACTAAGAGGTCTTAGTCCATGCATGACCACTCAACACAGCCAAAGTTCAATTGATTTGTTTCAGTCCAACGTCTTTCACAGTGATGTTCCTGTATCATTAATTCGCACGCTAACATCTCTGTAAGATGTCTTGTAAATAACTTCAGAGGTATTATCTGGTTACAAAAACAACATTTTTAGATATAGACGTGTTTATTTCTCTTTAACTTTTACAAAATATGAGAGAAAATGCCAAACATATTAGATTTACATAGAAATACAGCTGTTTGACAGTAAATTCTTGGATTATATTGTTCGAGTGAGCGAGCAACCAACCAACGTACATCATACTGATGTCACAATTCCTTCACTTGGATTGGCTGTAGTTGTGTCGCATAACTCAATATTTGGATAAAATAGAATTTGCCTCTATTTTGACCGTGCTTGGCTGGCATCGTAGTGACCATTTGTCTCTGTTTTTGTAAGAAGTCCACTCTAATTGAAAATGAATGGCAGCTGATCACTTTGCCTCTGTTTCTTGTAGCTAATGTGACCAAGGGGTAAAAGAAAAGAATTATAAGCAAACTCAAAAGCTAACAGAATATAAAAATAACTGGAAAGCTGAGAAAGTATGAAAGGAACAAAAAGCTAACTGAATATAAATAAAGTGAAACACTTATGGGAGGTGTGTAGGTTTACATCATAAGGTCACAAGACTTTAAAAGAAACACTGTGTGTGTGTGTGTGTGTGTGTGTGTGTGTGTGTGTGTGTGTGTGTGTGTGTGTGTGTGTGTGTGTGTGTGTGTGTGTGTGTGTGTGTGTGTGTGTGTGTGTGTGTGTGTGTGTGTGTGTGTGTGTGTGTGTGTGTGTCCAGTACATTGCCCCCATTCATTCTCTCTGTCTTGTGTCTTGCCACATCCCCTGTGTATATTGTTCATTTGTGTTGGTTTATGTTTGTTGTGTTCTGACGTTTTGTGTGCACAGTTTAGTTCTTGGTTCCATGTTCTATTGTAATTCTGGTTTTGATCACGTTTTTGTGTTGATTGTTATGTATGTTTGTTATCCGTGATGTTTTGTTCTTAGTGTTGTATTTATTCAGCTCAGAGGTTGTTTTTTTTATTTCTGTGTGTTATTTCTCTTCATCTGTGGTCTTGGTTATTGTTAATTATTTTTCCTACTCATCCCTTGTTGTCAGATTTATTATCTTTCTCCAGTTATTGTCTGTGTAGTTGTTTTCTCTGTGTCTTTCCATTCACGTGCATCGGTTCTTCTGCCTTCTGGTGGTCTGCACACCTGTTGTTCACAAGTTCCATCTTTATAGTCACTCCTTGTTTGATGTTCGGGGGCCGGTTGATTGAATTGTTTTGCTTAATGTATTGTTATCGATATTGTGATAACTATTAGGTGTTTCTTTGTTGCTCTTCATTTGTCAGTATTTTTTGTGTCTCTGGTCCCCGCGGTGTTCAGCAATTTTGTTATCAGTAATGTTGTTAATCCTCTGCTCCTAGAAAAGCAATGACACCACCTGATAAACAACATCCCAAGCTTCGTTTCAGTACATGTGATGCATGTATCTTGTTTGTTATTGTAATAAACACACAGGAGGCAGAACTTTTCAGCCAACCCTCATACATACACATTATGGAAAAGCAGACATATCAACACTAATGCAGGAAAACTTCCTTCAATTATTATTATCCAAGTTTTAAATTTGTCCAAAGAGATCAACAGAAGTTGCCAAACAGGATCAATTTGGATTAATAAAGCACCTTGGTTTTTGTACCACTACGTTTGAGTCCTGGCTGCCTGCCTTTGGGGTTCTCTTTGACTTTGTTCCTTGCCCCAAACCATAACAATATGGCACAGTAATTCAGAGGTTTTTAGGGTTCTTGCCAGTGGTGTTCCACAGCATTTGTCCACTTTCACCTGAGGGAAGTCCCTCTGCTCTGATAATGACAAAAAAAACTCACTGCAACTTACGTTCCCAGCACTTCTTTGAAGTCATAATGTTCTTTGATATCTGATGTCTTCTTTTTCCATCCATTTCCATCCTCTCCCAGAGGCATCCTACAATGCTGATCGGACTCGCCACACTAAACCTACAGGAGAGAAATTAAACAGTTAATGAATTGTAATAAATTTACTCCACCACGTACATAAGTGATTATATTAAGATTTGTTCCAAAGAATCCTGCTAAACTGAAACAAGATTAATGAACTGACTGAAGCAGATAAATAAATAAATAAATAAACAAATACTTGAAATTAAATTGGTGGAAAAAAGTTTGTTCAAAGACAACATAGTTTATGTTGTGGGCTCCAAACACTTTTTGTCACCCACATTAATGACTGTGTTGCACTGCTTTACCTTTATTGCAATTAATCAAGATTACTGCATTTATTCCGCTTCAGTATGAAGGATCATTTTGGCCTTGACAACTTGTTTGGGTGTTAAAGAAATCCATCACCCATGAAATAATAGATTGTCAGATTTAAGTGTCCTCATTATTGGTTGCATTTCTTTCATCTAGTTGAACTGATTTTACTGAATGATAAGAAAGTGTAATGTTAACAGTTAAAGCTGCTGAGGATTCGTGGTGTTTAATGTTGGTTGGCAAACAGTGCAGTATGGACACTAACAGAACTTGAGTATGCATCACTTGAATGTTTCCCACACTTTCAAAATCCAGATTATTGTTTGTATTTAACAGGCCTGTACTCGAGAGCTTGTTCTTTCGGTCATGAGCCAGAGCTCATGACCATAGGTGAGGGTCAGAACGTAGATCAATCGGTAAATCGAGAGCTTTGCCCCCCTGTTCAGCTCTCTCTTCACCACGACGGTCCGATACAGCGACCGCATCACTGCAGATGCTGCACCGATCCGTCTGTCAATCTCACGCTCTATCCATCCCTCGCTCGTGAACAAGACCCCGAGATACTTAAACTCGTCCACTTGAGGCAAGGACACTCCACCAACCTGAAGAGGGCAAGGCACCTTTTTCCGTTCGAGAACCATGGCCTCCGATTTGGAGGTGCTGATTTTCATCCCGGACATTTCACACTCGGCTGCAAACCGCCCCAGTGCATGCTGAAGGTCCTGATTTGACAAAGCCAACAGAACCACATCGTCTGCAAACAGCAGAGATGAGATTCTGTGGTTCCCAAACCAGACCCCCTCTACACCCTGGCTGCGCATAGAAATTCTGTCCATAAAGGTAATGAACAGAACTGGTGACAAAGGGCAGCCCTGGAAACAGGGCACTGGAAACAGGTTTGACTTACTACCGGCAATGCGAACCAAGCTCCTGCTGCAGTTGTACAGGGACGGGATAGCCCTTAGCAAAGAACTCTGGACCCCGTACTCCTGTAGCACCCCCCTCCAGGGTGCCCCGAGGGACACAGTCGAACGCCTTCTCCAGATCCACAAAGCACATGTGGACTGGTTGGGCAAAATCCCATGAACCCTCAAGCACCCAATGGAGGGTGTAGAGCTGGTCCAGTGTGCTGCGACAAGGACGAAAACCACACTGCTCCTCCTGAATCCGAGGTTAGACTATCGTTCGAATTCTCCTCTAAAGTACTCTGGAACAGACCCTACCAGCTAGGCTGAGGAGTGTGATCCCCCTATAGTTGGAACACACCCTCCGGTCCCCCTTCTTAAACAGAGGGACCACGACCCCAGTCTGCCAATCCAGAGGCACTGTTCCCAACCGCCATGTGATGTTGCAGAGGCGTGTCAACCAAGACAGTCCCACAACATCCAGAGACTTAAGGTACTCAGGATGGATTTCAGCCACCCCAGGAGCCTTGCCACTGAGGAGCTTTCTGACCACCTAGGTGACTTCAGCCTGGGTAATGGATGAGTCCGCCTCTGAGTCCCCAGTCTCTGCTTCCTCTTCTGAAGACTTGACGATGGGATTGAGGAGATCCTCGAAGTATTCCTTCCACCGCCCGACAACATCCCCAGTCAGAGTCAACACCTCCCCACCCTCACCATAGACATTGTCGGTGGAGAGCTGCTTCCGCCTCCTGAGGCATCGGACGGTTTGCCAGAATTTCTTTGAGGCCAACCGAGAGTCCTTCTCCATGGCCTCCCTGAACTCCTCCCAGACACGAGTTTTTGCCTCTGCAATCGCACAGGCTGCAGCATGCTTGGCCTGCCGGTACCTGTCAGCTGCCTCCGGGGTCCCACTTACCAACAAAGACAAGTAGGACTCCTTCTTCAGGGTGATGGCATCCCTTACTTCCGGTGTCCACCACTGGGTTCAGGGATTGCCGCCGCGACAGGCACCAGAGACCTTGCAACCACAGCTACGAGCGGCGGCATCGACAATGGAGGTGGAGAACATGGTCCACTCGGACTCCATGTCTCCATCCTCCCCCGGGATCTGGGAGAAGCTCTCCTGGAGGTGGGAGCTGAAGACATCGCTGACAGAGGGTTCTGCCAATCGTTCCCAGCAGACCCTCACGATACGTTTGGGCCTGCCAGGTCTGACCGGCTTCCTCCCCTCCCAGCAGATCCAACTCACCACCAGGTGGTGATCGGTCGACAGCTCAGCCCTTCTCTTCACCCGAGTGTCTGAGACACGTGGCCGAAGGTCAGATGATACAACTACAAAGTCGCTCATCGACCTCCGGCTGGTCCTGGTGCCGCATGCACTTATGGACATGCTTGTGCTCGAACATGGTGTTCATGATGGACAAACTGTGACTAGCACAGAAGTCCAACAACTGAACACCACTCAGGTTTGGATAGGGGAGGCCGTGCTTCCCGATCACCCCCCTCCAGGTCTCACTGTCGTCGCCCACGTGGTCGTTGAATAAGTACAAGCGGCCGAGATGAGTTTCCTCCGCAGGGTGGCTGGGCGCTCCCTTAGAGATAGGGTGAGGAGCTCGAACACTCTGGAGGAGCTTGGAGTTGAGCCGCTGCTCCTTCACGTCGAAAGGAGCCAGCTGAGGTGGCTCGGGCATCTTTTCCCGATGCCCCCTGGACGCCTCGCTGGAGAGGTGTTCCAGGAATGTCCCATTGGGAGGAGGCCCAGGCGAAGACCCAGGACACTCTGGAGGGACTATGTCTCTTGGCTGGCTTGGGAACGCCTCGGGGTTCCCCCGGAGGAGTTGGGGGAGGTGTGTGTGGATCGGGAGGTCTGGGCGGCTTTGCTTGAGCTGCTGCCCCCGCGACCGACTCCAGATAAATCGGAAGAAAATGGATGGATGGATTTAACAGGCTGATTATCTTCGTTACTCTCTTTCTGTTTGTATTTCTGCACATAGTTTTTGGATATGGTTCAGTTCTCTTTGTTGTTAGATTTATAAATGTTTTCTGTTCAGGTGTTAGTTCTTGCCTCCGTTGCCTATAATGCACTTTTGAGTTCCACAATGCTTTCCTGTTCATGTTCATTGGTATTTGTTTTGTTCTTATTATTGTTTGATCACTCCTTTGTATGTGTTAGTTTATTTAAGATGTTAGTCTTGTGAGTATTCTCTTATGTTACACTGTTTGCACTTTTGAATCCCATGGTTGTTTCTCCTTTTGTGTCCTTGGATTTATATTTTGGTGTACTTTTTGGAATCTTTCTTGAGGTTTAAATATGTTTGATCCCTTACTCACCTTCTACGCTGTTAGTTGTTTGCCATCTTTTTGATGTCACTTGACCTTTGACTTTTTCACATACTTGTCTTTATATTTTACTCACTTACAGATGCTGTTACTTTTTTGCCACCTTTCTGTTGTCTGTTAACCACTGACTTTTGCACACATGTATCTTTCATTTACTCATCAGTTCACTTTCAGGTGTTCATGTTTGTGTCAAATGTTTATTTTTGGACTCTGCCACACCTTGTTTTTGCCTGGTTTGGATATTTACCTCTGTTTGAGACAATAAATCACCTGTGTGTTTGCACCAACCGTGTGCCTCATCGCTGCCTGCATTGTGGGTTCAACCATCCGTAGTTTAATCATAACACATCCTGGGAATGTGTTTGGGACTACACAAATTTACAAGATAAATTAATGCAAGATGAACCAAAAAAGACAAGATAAGCACAAAGGACAAGGAAATCAAAGACCAAATATCACTATCATATGTTAGTGAGCATAGAATAATGAATTTATGTCAAATTTCAATTTTGGTTTTATGCTTGTATATTTGTTGACCTGTGCTCTTACACTGAAAGGGAGGTTTTTTTTTCCCAATTTTCAAGTTATTTTCATTTATATAGCAGCAAATCACAACAAAGTTGCCTCAAGGCACTTCACAAAAGTAAGGTCTAACCTTACCAACCCCCAAACCAAGCACACAGGTGACAGTGGTAAGGAAAAACTCCCTGTGAGGAAGAAACGGGGGTGGATGGCTGCTGTGGGTTTGGGGGCCGCGGTTTCCGTAGGATGGGGTGTTGCCTCGTTCTCGCTTAGGCAGTTCCCGACCTTGGGCTTAGTTCCGGGGTGGAATCCGGGGTGGGGGTGGTTTGGGGGCTGGTGGTGTCTGGGGGGTCCTGTGGGCTGCTTGGGGGGGGGTCTTGGGTGTCGGGGGAGCCTCGTGTGCTTCCTGGCCCTGGGGGTGGGTCTCGCCTCTTTTCTAGGGGCTGGGCCCCGCCCTCGTGTGCTGGTGGTCCCTGCCTGCTCTCTGGGTTCAGTTGTGGTGGCTCCTTTGCCCCCCGTCCCCGCTGCCGCTCACACCTCCCTCCGGTGTTGTGGGCGGGGTGGTGTGGTTCTGGGCCCCCCCTCTTGTTGGGCCCTCCCGTTACCCTGCGTGCTTCCCTCGGTGTGGGGTTACTTCCTGGGCCTCCGTTGGGGGGGGTTTCGGGGGTGTGTTCCAGTGCCGTCGGGCCGCTTCCTTGTTGGTCCGTCGTGCTGCCCAGGTGGCTCTGGTGCCTGCCCTTCCTGGCCCCTGTGCCCCTCCACTTCCCTTTTTCGCCTGGTTCCTCCTGGGGCCCTGCGTCCTGGGCCCTTTTCCGTTGTCACTTGCAGTCGGCCATATGGTTTCCGACGCGCCGGAGTGGTCCATGTCTTATGGTAGGGTTCTGTACTTTTATCTTGGCCCAACACACCAGCCACAGTAGTGATCGGATATATAGCTGTGATCTGGGTCTCTGTGTGTGGCTGATCACGTGTTTGTGGCCAACATCACAATTCGGTTTTGGGTGCTCTCAAGGGGATCAAGACTCTGGTGTCCTAGATTAGGGAATGAATGCTCACTAACTAGACAACAGACTGTCGCTGTCACTGCTTGTTCACGTGTGGTGGTTTGTTCTGGCATGTTTTATATTGGGGCACTGTCTCCTCGGTGTCTCACTTCACAGTTATTGCTTTCACCACTTGTCTTTCGTTTTTGTTTCTCTTTGTGTTGTTTTGGTGGTTGGTCCCTCCTGATAGAAGTTGTCAGTCGGCTTTGAGTAGGATCTTGTAGGGTGATCGGGAAGGTGGATGGGGGTCACACACGCACACCACATTCACTCACGCACTACATACCTTCTGTCCAGCAAGAATAAATTGCATATATGTGTATTAATGTTCATAAATGGTTCTGCCAGTGTGGCATTTACCATTACTGTATATGCAGACAAGGAGAAAAAAAAAAAGGAAGAAACTTCAAGCAGACCAGACTCAAAGGGGTGACCCTCTGCTTGGACCATGCTACCGACAGAAATTACAAAACAATTCACAGAATGATTATACAGGAAATGTGGCTGTGCACAGGACAGGAGGGTTTCAGGAACAGACACCACACCCATCTCTGTATGGAGCTGCACCTCAAACAGAGAGAAAAGAAAAAACTGAATCAGGCATCAGAAAGACAACAAATACAGTGTAATTTGTCAGCATTAAGCAACAAGAAAGACAAAAGAAATACTAAGGTGTTCGCTGGCCATGAGCCCTAAGCTTCACTAAAAGATCCAGAATTTAGATAAATTTGAGGCAGTGGCACACTCCATTTCCTAATAAAATGAAATTAAAAGAGCAAAAAGAATAGTAACATACTATGCCAGTATGCTAGCCATACGAAAGGGAAAATAAGTGCGTCTTAAGTCTGGACGTAAAAGTCTCTACAGAATCTGACTGTTTTATTGATGCAGGGAGATCATTCCACAGAACAGGGGCATGATAAGAGAAAGCTCTGTGACCCACAGACTTTTTATTCACTCTAGGGGCACAAAGTAGTCCTGCACCCTGAGAACGCTAAGCCCAGGCCGGTACGTAGGGTTTACTTAGGTCAGCTAAGTAAGGAGGTGCCAGTCAGTGAACAACTTTATAGGCTAGTAGCAGAACCTTAAAATCTGATCTCACACGGACAGGAAGCCAGTGAAGAGATCACAGGAAGTGCACGCTTAATAAATGGCCAGCAGAGGGAGGATTTTTTTTGTGTGTTCCTGACAAAGATATTGATGATGTGTGAGTCTCTATTGTTCCCCCATGAAATGTGCAAGTTACCTCAGTATTCCTGCCCTTAAGATGAATGAACCAACAGGTTATGGGCCCAGGATAAATGGAGGAAACCAGTGGAGCCGTTTGAGCTTCGACAGGGACGAGAGAAATTACAAGTTATGGGAAACAAAGTTTTTGGGACACCTACAGCTACTTGGGATAAAGGTCACCATATTGAGAGAGCCAAGCACTGAGGAAGAAGAAGAACATGACAATGAGAAAAATGAAGGAACTGATACAGGTTTTAGATGATAGAGTGTTTAGTGAGGAGAAAGCCACTGATGATGGAAGGAACGTGCTAAAAATATTGAGAGAACATTATGCAGGTTTGGACAAATATAGCCTCTAAGCTAATATCACTGCAGAAAACAGCAAATGAAAGTATCACAGACTACATTATAAGAGCTGAGACTGCAATTACAGCTCTGAGAAATACTAAAGAGACATTAAGTGACAGCTTGCTTATTGCAACGGTTCTTAAAAGCTTGCCAGAATCAATTTAGCATTTCTCGATTCACATTACACAAACAAAGAAAGAAATGACTTTCAGTGACTTCAAAGCCAAGTTAAGAAGCTTTGAGATGACTGAAAAGAGCATAAACTCAAATGACAACATGATCAAGGTAAATAATTGGCCCAAGATCAAAGGCAGGGAGAGCCCAGAGATAACGTGCTACAGCTGCGGTCAGAAAGTGTCAGGGATTTGGCCAGGTCAGGGCGCTGAGCCCTTGTTTTCCCCCTTTTTGTTGTTTCCTGCCTGCTTCAGCTTTGATTTATTAATATTTATTTTCATCAGGATTTATTCTGTCATGTTTTTCTTGTCACTTTGTTCTTTTTATTATGATTCACTGGTTATTTCATTTTCATCATATGGTTATTCTCTGTTCTGTTTTGATTTGTCACTTTGTTTTCTTTGTCACTTTTTACTTTGACCTTTCGTTCTGTTCAAGTAGTTTTCAGTCATTGTTTATTAAGGTATCACTTGTTCCTCTTGGTTATAATATTTGTTGTACTGTTATGTCAGGATTTGTTTTGGTTATTGTTTGGTCACTGCTTTTTCTTATGGTTTGTCTTACTGCCTTGTTTTCTTAAGTCAGTTTGTGTTTAATATTGTTTTAGTATTTTGCTCCATGTCTCCTGTTCAAGTCTGTATTGCCAGTTCATGTTTAGTTTAGTTCTCATGTTCATGTTGGTTCCTGTTCACAGTAATATTATATTCAGTTGTAGCTTTGTGCTTATTTCTGTTTCACTCCACATCCTGCACCTGCATCGTGTCTTTGTCTCCCACAGTTTGATGCTGTCTGTTTTGCATTTTCATTCACTCCCGCTCTTGCACCTGCTCACGCATCTTTGTATCTGACATCACTCCACTTTGTGCACTCCCTTCTCCATTAATCTTGCCCATGCTTAATCTTTGTTCACTAGTCACGCCCCCTTCCAGAACTTTCACTGACATCTGCATCTTGTTACACTAATTACACCACCAGTTATTTAAGCCCTCACAGTCTCACAGCTCACTGCCCGATTGTTGAATGTTATTCACTTTCCAGCCGTTCCTCGTCTTGTTTTGCCTGCTAGTGTTTAACCTTGCTTTTCCTTTGACCTTGAACTTGTCCTTGCCTCTGAACACCTCCATGCCGTGCTTTTTGACCTCAGCCTGTTTTTTGGACCAAGCCTCAGCCTCACATCTGTCTGTACCTTTGCTTCGCTGCTGGACCTCCTGTGTACCAAATCCCTGCTTGTTAAATTAAACCTTTTTCTTACACCAGTCTGCCTTTGAGAGTTTTGCATTTGTGTCCTGCTCTGTTTGTGCCACGCCTGACAGAAAGGACATAAGGCCCATGAATGTAACAAAACTGGGGAACGCAAAGAACAAAAACAGAAGCAGTGGTGCAGTTTCTGGTTTTTGTGTGTGTGTGTGTGTGTGTGTGTGTGTGTGTGTGTGTGTGTGTGTGTGTGTGTGTGTGTGTGTGTGTGTGTGTGTGTGTGTGTGTGTGTGTGTGTGTGTGTGTGTGTGTTATATGTCCCCTGCCCGTGTTGGTCTTCTGTTTCTTCCCCGATCCGTGTTTCTGTGTCTTTTTGTTGTCATCATGTGCACACTGGCTATTCTGAGTTCCACGTTGCTTTGCTGGTTTAGTTCTGGATTTAGGTTTTTGTTGTGGTTGAGCTCTGATTATCATTTGTGTTCTGATCACCTCCTTTTCATATTGGTTTCTACTTTGTTGCTTTTTGTTCACTTCCAAGTTTGACATTACTTTTTGTATTATGATTTCTCGTCTTCTGTGGTTATGGTTGGTTATTTAGTTTCCACTCACCCTTTGATGTCCGTTAGGTTATTCATCACCGGCTGCTGTTTGATTATTTTTTTGTCACCTTGTGTTGTTTATATTTGCACATGTGTTTTTGTTTCCTGTTCCCATTTTGCGCACCTGTTTTAATCATGGAAATAGAGACTGGAATGGACGTCACGTGACTAGTGGCGTGCCACATGGCGGCTATTACTAAAGGTGGAGAGAGCGCCTTGAGCCAGTTAAACAGAAGCGAAATGAGGGGAAAAAAGGCAGCCAGTGCTTCACCATCAACTGCACCAACTACAAAAACAAATTCTCGAATACTAAAATGAACTGTACAATAGCCTTAATGTAATTATGTAAAACAAATGTCTATTTTAAAGTCGTTATGTCGCAATTTAATATCAATATACTGAGACTATAACTCAACACCTAAGTTCTTTTCATTAAGCTGCGTTCACATGCGGAAACAAAAATGTTTAAATATATTTATGTCTATATATATATATATATATATATATATATATATATATATATATATATACTTGCAGTTGTTTTTTAATATGATATGTACATGGTGGTCACAGGCGGCATTTAAATTTTAACAGTGTGGTTGGAGGGGGTGGAGGAGGTACTTTTTACCCTGACTGAGGGTCAAAAGTCATAACTTTTGAATGGCTTTATATCTACTTGTAATAAAATGTTAGTAAAAATCATATATATGTTGTTGTCATTAAAAGACTAGCAATAATATTACAGTGGAAAAAGCAGCAAGGTAAATGAGCACAATGGCAAGGCATAATTCAGATTTATATTTTAATACATAAGGATTTTTTATCCAGGCATGTATGGGTTCATTAGAGCTTTTAATCAGCTTGAGTACAACTTACAAGGCTTCATTCATAAAAATCCATCGAGAATTATGATGACAGGAAAAAAAACATCACAGTAAATGAACAGAATGGCATATTTTCACCAAATTTCCACACTTTACATAAAACATTTTTTTTCTACCCAGACATGTATGGGTTCATTAGAAAGAGCAATTAAAGGGCTTTAAAACAAGCCTACTTTTATTACAATCTGTTAACAAATAGCAACAATAGAGAGAAGAAAAGCAGCACAGTTTGTCATAATTTCCCCAAATTTCTGCATTTTACATAAAAGTTTTTTTTCACCCACACATGCATAGGTTCATTAGAAAGAGCTTTCAACTGGCTTTAAAACAAGCCTACATTTATTAAAATCTGTTAAGAAATAGCGATGCTAGTGCAAAAAAAGCGGTCAGTTTATTACTGATGATCGGCACATCTCCACCCTTAGTAATGGCGCCTTTCTGTCCTGAGCGACGCTAATAGATTGAGGCACGCATGTCCGTTCCAGTCTATATTTACATGGTTTTAATTACTCATTTTGCGTTTAAGCCATCTCCTTTTTCCTGCTTGTTGCCAGCGCCTTTGTGTGGTGCCCTGTGTGTACTCGTGAGTAATTGTGTCTGTCTTTTCCAGTTTCTTCTTCATTTGTTTTTTGGTATTTGTTCATTGTTTTGCTATGGTCCTTCCTGTTAGCTTTCCTTGTTGATGGTTCCCTTGATTTTTTGCTATTCACATCTAGTTTACTTTGTTTGCTGTTTTGGAGCTATGGGGGGGGGGGGGGGGATTATAATAAATCACCTTGTTTTGCACCTGTCATCTGTTCATTTTCTGCCTGCATCATTGGATTTGATTTGACGTTGATAAAACATAACATTTTCTGCAAGAACTCCACATATGAAGACATGAACTGTAGACGACAAAAAGGACCAATGTTAAACAAACACCTGATGTAGAAAATCATTCTTTTACATTCAAGGTAAATGACTGTGATGTTCAAGGTTTAAAGCAAAAAGACCTTAAGGGTGACACAGGAGCTACATCACACACTACCGCGTGCTGGGTAAACGGGAGAGTCGGGAGTTTTCCCGGTGGGCTGGTCCAACCTGGGGCTGTTGTGAGGGGGTGTTAATATATGCATACATATATGACCACCACTAACTGTTAGGCTACACAGCAAGACACTTGAGCTGCGATATCTTAAAGAGAAGACATTAAATGTTATAAATGTTTTACAATCATGAAAATTCACAAGAAAATAACTTAAGACTGCTTCTTTTGCAATGCTGTTATCTTTTCCAAAGCCTAAGGTAGGGACATACCATTACACGTTTAACACCCCTATGCATTCATTACAGTTAGTTCAGTCCAATCAAGCCCTGTGCGCTCAGATGGGACTTGCGCTACTAGCAAGTATAGGAGGAGTGTCCCGTGAATGAAAAGATGGACAGAAAAATGCCAGGTGGAGCTGAAAAAGCTAGATTAAGAAAAAGAAAAGCTTTGAAAGATGAAGAAAATGAAGATGCTGCCAAGTGTGCAAAGCTCACAGATATTTTTGCAAGAAGACAGAGCGAAGAGGGAAATGGTAGCCTGTTATGCCCAGATGTCAGCCGTATCAACATTTGTAGTACAGTACCACCTCTTCCAGCTACTTACAGACTTCACTGACTTAAGCTGGGCAGACACTGTACGATATTTTCAATTGCTGTACTTGGCTCCAGCTCAAACTGTGTGACAAAACCGCAGGGTTTAAAAGTTCAGAGCGCACGATTCATGGTCTCAAAAGGAACACCATCCTTAGGTGGTGCACTGGTGAGTTAACAATACCATTCTTGTTTTAACTAAGGCTGGTCTTACACTGTGCAATTTTTGGCCCTTTTTCAACCGATTTTTCACTCGTGAGAATTTTTTGGATCGCGCCAAGTTTCAGCTTAATCGTGCGTCCTGTGTCATGCAGTCTACATGGAGTAATGAGCTGCATTTAACATCTCACGACCACCTCCCGATGGGGAATCATATGGTTGGATAAAAATCAAACCTGTTTGATATTTTGGTTGGCCGTTGTGACTCGTGAGGGTTCTGCACTGTTGAAGCAGCGCTACAAGTGTCTACGCGCTGATTACCTTGCGCACTGTGCATGTGCAAACACCGGAGAGAGCAAACAGTGATCTCATGTAAAGTCTTGTGTTTTTTTTTATTGTGTTCCCTTGCAGTAACCTAATATCATATTAAAGTCCATAACTATCAGCGCGCACAGTGAGTGGAATCAGGTGGGGGAGACTGAACGTATATGCGCACACGCGCACACACACACACACACAGAGCAGACAACAACAGGATTTACGACAGATGAGCACAGCTGTAAGACTCCGTATGAAATATAGTTTATTTATACAACAGTGTAAGTAGCAACACCTGTTATGAATGTTTATGTTCTTTTTTTACCGTCCTCTCATGAATCACGTTGCTGTCTGCTGTGTGTGCGTGCACGCACATATGCGTTCAGTCTCCCACCTGATTTCACTCACTGTGTGCACTGATAGGCATCAAATACATTTTTTTTTAAAGAAAAAAAAAGCTTCTGTTACGTGTTGCTTCCTGTGGCTTACTTGCATGCTCCAGTTGATTGTGAAGGGTACATGGAGTAACCGGAGGGATATGAAGTAAAGTCAAAGGTGAAAAACTAGTCTACAAACTCAGTGTATGGCTTGAAACAATCCGGGAGAAACTGGAATAAGATGTTACATGATCATCTGAGTGAAAACATTTTTACACAAAATCCAGCAGGTCATTGTATCAGACAGACAAACGGGGAAATGACAGAATCATTCTGATCATTTGGGTTTATGATGTTATCATTGCTACAAGTAATGAAGACTCACTCAAAAGTGTAAAGGACATGTTGAAAGAGAAATTCAAAATGAAAGATCTTGGTGGATGTAAACATTTCTTGGGTATTGACTGCACACAGGGAAGAGAGATCAAACTAAACCAGATGAGATACATAGCAAAAATACTGGAAATGTTTAATATGTCAAACTGTAAGCTGCGCTCAACAGAAACACAACTTTAAAGCTGTTGATGATCTTGTTGATGCAGGGAGATACCGTGAACTCGTGGGCAGCTTGAACATATTTGATGAGCTGTACACGACATGATTTGAGTTGGATTGCAAGCAAATTATCAGAGAAAACCACTGGTCAGCAGCAAAATGTGTTACAATACCTAAAGGGGACAATGAACATAGAGCTGTGCTATATAAAGATAGAGGGACATCTTGGTCTTATTCACCTTATTCATTTTGTCAAACAACTTCCGGTTTGCCACTGCATCTAATGATTACCTATGCGGGGACACAGTACGCTAGAAGTGTCCAAACATGAGCAGCATTAATTGTTCAGTTCTTGGGTGCCACAACAACTGGAAGAAGAGGAAACTATCGCTTTCAGAACGATGTTTTGAACATGGAAAGAAGAGATCTGAGTGCTGTGGACCAAAATTTAACTTGTCACACACACAATTGTCACACTTGTCACACAATTCTGCGTTTTGTATCTCCAGTTATACAGCTTCATGATGAAGTGGTATAGAGGAGGGTCTTCTTTCACTAAAACATCAAATCTAGGCTTGCATCTCAGATGTATCTTCTGGAAAATTGTAGGTGAACTTTCAGGTCTTCTTTTTAAGAAAACCCTCCTCTGCTCCACTTCATCATGAAGCTGTATAACTAGGGATATAAAATCCAAAACTTGCAGTGTACACAATTTCTCCAATCAGTCACAGAAGCCTATAACTTGTTCTGGGTTGTCTAGGTGTCTTGGTGGCTTTCCTCACTCTTTGCCTTCTTGCACAGTCACTTAGTTTTTCAGAACTGGCTACTCCACACAGATTTATCATAGAGTGTCATACTGTTTGTATTTCTTCATAACTGATGTAAATAAGGTCCAAGACATATTCAGTGACTTAGAAATGTTCATGTATCCATCCCTTGACTTGTCTGAAGAAAACTGGCAATACAACTGATTATTTACAGGTATTACACCAAAGGGACCCATTACTTATGCAACCCATCATCTTGGCTTTTATATTTTTAATTAATTTATATCAAGTTGTAGAGATTTGGTTTGAGTTTGAGTTTAAGGAAGCTCATTTTACTTTTTTTTATATTGAGAAGCCTGGTTTACTTTTTGTATTTCAAATGCATAAACAAATTCAAATGTGTGAAATACCAAGGGGCTGAATACTTTTGCAAGCCACTGTACATACACAATTACATAACAAATAACTAAAACAAATAATCACAGAACACAGAAACAGGGGGAGACACTTTGTTTTGTGGGCTGAACGAACAGGTGGGCGTGGCCACAAACAGCAGCAGCTGTTGAGATCTGTGGACCCGCGAGTCACAGCTGGAGAATATGTACCGTGTTTTGAAGGACATGATGTTACAACTCTACACTGTGAGGCATGTGCGTGTGTTTGCTGTCCTCATGTGAAAATACATAAAAACATATATTGCCTGTACCACGGGCTGGAGCAAGCACACATAGGTAGAGTGTCCCATGTGAAAAGGACCGTCTGATCATGTGTACACTCAGCTGGTGATCTGAATGTCACGTCACCCACATGAGCTATGGTCCACATGACGCAGCGTCTGTCCTTAGGCGCATCACTCGTTGGACATGCATGCAGGGCCCGCTGGACACGAAGGCCGGCAGATGTGGACATAATAAGAGTGCACTGCTTCATTTATGTCATTTCATGACTGTACGTCTATGACCATGGGCCATCTACAGAGGTCCATACTTGTATTGTCCGCTCAGTAAGAGGGATTAAATATTAGAAATTGCAGTGTTTTTTTTATGGTGTGTGGCTTTTATTTTTTTTTTCTCCATAGCAGCAGCACGATGTGGTGCCACAGGCTCCAGCTGCTCGCACTGTGTTCATGCACGTGCACGAGCGTGTATGAAACCATCGCAGCTGTATCATGCACGCCTGTCCGACTGTGTGTCCCTCCCGACAGCAGGTGGAACATTTCGCGGTTCCCCATTTCGTTTTTTGTTTGCGGATTTTCTTCCAGTTTCTCCTTCTTTCGCCCAATGTAGTGTTATGTGTGAAGGGGCCAGTACATTGTGGTGATAACACAAGACGTAGACAATCCCTGAAATTTCACCATACAGCAGTGACAGCAGGGAAAAGCGCCACCATGAGCCTTGATACCAGTGAATTTTAATTGAGTAAAATCACTGTAGAAAATGTGGAAGAAAACTCAACCAGTATGATGGACACCACCACTGGGACAGCCCTGAACTTACAACCTATAGGGATTGCATTCTGGTTAGTCTCATTATAAACCGTACAAAAATGAGTAACAGTATTTCTGGGATTTGTGGGTATCAAGGAAAATCTTTATCAAGGCCATCTCCCTCAGTTCATTTATATCCCAAGTGCTGATTTTGTGTGACTCTGACCCTGACAGTGGTAAATCAGCTAGTCTGCAGGTAGCTGTTACTTCCCCCACCACTGATGCAGGTGACACAACATCTGAACCATTCCCAGAGGGACCAATACCATTACTGCAGCTGCCCTAGTTAGCGTCCAACACCTGCCTCTACACAGACACCGCTTTCAGCTTCCATCTCTCAATGGTGTTGTACCAGCCTGCATTCTTTCTACACTACCAAGTCACAGAGAGCCTGAGTCCAGTCAAGGTTAGCCTAATTCTAAGTTTTGCCAAACCCATTCACACTCCTGCTCCAGCTGTGATTCTGGCTCCAAGGCAGCAGTATGTACCATTCCAGCTCCTAACCTATCAGATGACTTCATGGCAGGACATCCCGCTCCCACCCACTGAACGACTCTGCCATTCTGCATCCTAGTCATAATGCATCAGACCACCCAATTACTCCAGATCCTGACACCCAGGGTGTCAAGTGAGAGAAGACCTGATGTGGCAGAGTAGCTCCTGGATTCTGGTCCTGCATGTGAGGTGGCAGAGATACACCTAAGCCCGGTTTCATAAAGCAGTCCAATAGACGAACAGACTTAGTTGACTAATTTTTTGACAATCATCGTTGCACAAAGCGCTTAGTCAGCTAAAGTTTTATTTTACCAAACTAAAGTTTTTAGCGTGGTACAGAGGAGGCTAATCTTATTTTATCCAACAAAACTTCAGTGTCTTACCTCAAAAACAGCAGCTATCATGTACCACCACTTGATGGAGCACTCAAGAGCACCCTTACGTCACTTGTATTCCTTCAAAAGGAGAGCTTCATCTGCTTTTGGCCACTGTTGCAACAGATGACTGTCATGATGTGTTTGTGACAGTTCTCACACGAGCCACCAGGTGTCGCCGTTACGATGAGCAGCATTGTGTGCACAAAAAGGCTTGACGGAAGTGTAGAAGAAGAAACTAAGGGCCCCTTCGCACATAGTATGAATAAGTACAACTCAGGGTGATTCATGGCGAAACAGCTCATATGAGTGAACCACAAAAACATTGCACCGACGGGCAGGCGTGCACGATCCCAGTGTGATGGTTCTTGCATGTGACTGTGTCTTTTGAGCAGGAACACAGTGCGAGCAGCTGCACCACATCACGCCGCTGATGTGGAGAACAATAAAATAAAAACCAACTGTATAACTAATGAATATCACTGGATTGATATAAATAATACATTAAAGGGGACATAATACAGAACCCCACGGTTAAATAACCCTGGTTAAATTTTTAAAAAATGTCACTCTCAGGATTCGAGCCCGTAAGCTCTGATTACCAGACAAAAACTTTACCACTGAGCTACCATCACTGGCCTGTAATCAGTGTGGAAAAATGCCTGAAATCAACAAAGACATGGACGAGGTGCGCTGTGTGCAACGGCAGCAGCCGGCGCAAAGGCAACATAAGTTTGATATATTTCCACGTGAGGACAGCAGGCATAGACACATGCCTCACGGAGAAATGTTGTAAGTTCATGTCATTCCAAACACGGAACGTGTTCTCAAGCTGGGACATCCAGGAGCAGAGATCTTTACAGCCGCGGCTGTGAGCGGACACGCTCAGATCTGATACATATAAGCATTCGCCCCCCGGCATGCCAGATGTGTTGGGGGTAGCGGGAGGGCAAGACATGCACCAAATGTGTGTGGCTTTTTGCAACTCTACAGTCGTGGGGCATTTAGACATATTTCACATCCAGCTCAGCAGTGATCGTCTGCTGACTGTTTTCATGATGACAGTGCAAATGGCCACACATTTTCTAAGTGCCAAATGAGTGGTGTTAGATGTTCTTGTGGGTCAGCTGGAATTTGGCCGACACCTGCCACAAGAGGGTTTGATGAGCTCTCACAGCACACACTCTGTCTTTCAGCCGCTGGTGTCCGCAAATAGTTGTAGCAACAGCAACATTCAAAGCAGCTACGATTTCACACGTATTGCATATGATTCCTGCTTCATGCACAATTTGACCAAATTCACACAATGTGTAAAGGGGCCCTAATGAGTGAAACTGCTAGGGTAAGAGTTAAGCACGTCAATCTGCTGTCCGTATGGTTCTGTAAATGTTAATAAAGCCAGTTAATGAAACAAAGGCTGGATAGTTCATGACAACGACCAAGGGTTTTATTAAAAAAAGACCTGCAAGTTCAGCTACAATTTGCCAGAAGGTACATCTGAGATGCAAGCCTAGATTTAATGTTTTGGTGAAAGAAAACCCTCCTCTGTGCCACTTCATCATGAAGCTGTATAACTGGGGATACAAAAGGCAAAACATGCACTGTGCACAATTTCTCCAATCACAGCCTCAGAAGCCTATATCTTCTTCTGGGTTGTCTGGGTGTCTTGGTGGCTTTCCTCACTCTTCTCCTTCTTGCACAGTCACTCAGTTTTTAAGAACTGTCTACTCCACACAGATTTACCAAAGAGTGCCATACTGTTTCTATTTCTTCATAACTGATGTAAATAAAGTTCAAGACATATTCAGTGACTTGGAAATGTTCATGTATCCATCTCCTGACTTCTCTGAATAAAACTGGCAATTAAACTGATTATTTACAGGTATTATACCAAAGGGACTGATTACTTATGCAACCCATCATCTTGGCTTTTATATTTTTAATAAATTTATATCAAGTTGTAGAAATTTACTTTCAGTTTGAGTCTAAGGAAGATAATTTTAGAATTTTTTCATACTGAGAAGCCTGATTTACTTTTTGTATTTGAAATGCCATAAACAAATTAAAATGCGTGAAATACCAAGGGGCTGAATACTTTTTCAAGCCACTGTATCTCTGCATCAACTCATAAAAAAATCAACCCCAGCTTTTCACCCCCTCATCATCATACCATTGGTTTTTCCCATCAGAATAATTAGCTCACCTGTCTGCATTCCTGCTTGTCTTCCTGCCAGCTGGCCAGTATTACAGTCATGCTCTCAATCCTGCCATCAGCTTCCACTCACGCTTGCTTCATGTCCCTCATCACATTGCCTGTCTGATTCTCTGCTCCTCTCCCTGTCAGCCAACCAGCCGTGCCCACAACTCTGTCCGGCCTTATCATCCACAGTGTTCTCCCTCATCAGTGCTGCAACTTTCCGCTGTCATGCATTGCTGAGTTTATAAATTAAACAGAGCCAGCCCAGGTCAGTGCATGGGTGGGAGACCACTTGTGAGTAATGGTGTCGCAGACCGAATGGTCCGCCCCTAAAAATTGGTCCGCGCTGCCTCCACTTCTCCTGCATCATTTTGGAGCTCAGCTGCTCGTCCAAGATGGAGTCTCTTCACCCAAATTGATCAAATGGATTAATGGGATTATTAACCATCATATGACAAAGTAAAACCTCTTAAATCATTTGAAAGTCAGTTTTAAGCAGAAACAAGGCAATACTCTGTGACGCTTTGAAATGACCGACGCGCTGCGAACACATCAGCTAGCAGCTTGTATAGCCGCAGTGCTCTGATCGCTTCCTTTGTCTTTTATGATGAAATAATGCTGAATTTATGTGGAAATGATTGTTGTACAAAAGCTTCAGATATCTGTCGCTGAGATAGATGATAACTGGAGTGCAGTTTGAGGCAGAAATGACGCGATAATCTGTAAACCGCGGCTAATGACGCATGCACAATGAAGACAGGGTGGGCCGATTTTTAGGGGGGACCGTTCAGTTGGCGACACCGGTGTCTGGTCTCTTCCTTTAATACTCACAATAAATCTTGTGCATTCATTCAAGCTCTACTCTATGTACTCTTGTGTTTGGTTTCCCCTGCTGATTTCAACAGAACATTCATGTGTTTATTTTTGGGCATAGTAAATTATCTTCCATCAAAATTATATAAGCTTCATCCATGCGTGCGTCCAAGCGTGCATGTGTCAGTCACACTTTATTGTCACATGGGAACTTGAACAATATTTATCTGGTTTTCATCCATTATGAACAGGATAACCTATCTAAATAGCTCTTCAAGTAATATTCAAACCAAGGTTGATCCATGTTGACTTCTTGGCTGTTGAAATATACAAAAAAAGAGGTGATTTTCAGATCACATTGACTTTGACTTGTGACCAAACTACTCAAAAATCTAATCACATCAACATATGTATCCAAGTAAGGGCCCTGTCCCACTGGCGGTTAGGAGGATTTGCGTATGGAATGCGCACAAAAGTGGCCCACATCCACCAAACAACCGCAATATCCGTGTAACATTCCTGTATGAGTCGGCCGACCTCTGAACACGTCCGTGATCATCCGCAGAGGCACGCATGTCCGTATCAGGATATTTAAGCGGCTCAAAAATCCTGATGCGGATGAGATTCGCATCACTTCCTGAACACATACTGAAGACATACGCAGGACATACACAATCAACGCACCGCATATCCGCTGTCATCTGCTGATATCCGCAACGGGTTGGTGCGGCTTGGCGGCGGACCGGGACAGCGTGCAAAACAGATATAATGCGTGTCCAGCACGGCCACATCACTGTCGCAAATGGTATGTCGCGCATGCAGACAGAGTGGGCATGGATGAAGCGAGTGCATCACGGCCGCTGTGCATCCAATATGCAATCATACGCGGATGCATTGCAAAACACATATATGCCGGCCAGCACCAGCCCAGCTGTGGATACTGATCCCGGCAGGCCCGTTTGCGCTTCCTTTGTGTCCGTGATGCAAATGTGGCACATGCGCGCCACCACCGCAGTTCCCGCCAGTGCACTGCGTCCCCATTGCAGCCGTTGTGCTGCCGTGTTCGTCGCTCTGCGTCCGATCCCTCTCCTCTATCCATGCGTTTTATACATCCGTGTTTGGCCGTTGTGTTTCTGCAATGGCCGTGATACGTGCCACTATATTTACTTCCTCATGTATTCGCTGTACACTCATGATGTCTACGTGATTTTACGTGACATTTGGCATTTCCGCCCACCTTTGTTGCGGACGCTCAGCTTTTGTCTCCTCATTTCATGCGCAAATCCTCCTAAACGCCAGTGGGACAGGGCCCTAACATTCCCACCAAGTTTGAAGCAGTTTTGATCTTGTACAAACACAAAGGAAAACAAGGTGCAAGGTAGCAGTAATAATAATAATAATAATAATAATAATTCACCATTTCTGTGAAAATACAGTTGCCAGCAGCAAAGCCTGCAAGTGAACTGGATATAAACAAATTTCTACTGGCTTCTCCCTTTATGATCTCAGTTGCCACAACAGATCTGGATCTGCTTTCTGATTTGGCACAAATTTTACATATTCATGATGCAACTCCACATGTATATGGACAGTTTGAGTGCAAACAAAAATTCACCACGGGGGTCTTATTTGAAATGGTTCAGAGACAATTAGTAGAAACTTTTAAGACATCAAAAACATTACATTTCCGTATAACAGCGGCAACAATCTAAGAGCTAAATCCGTTTTTAATGCCGCAAATTAGAGGTGGGCGATACCGGGAATTTTGGTATTGATCCGATACCAAGTAAATACAGACCCAGTATTGCCGATACCGATACTGATACTTTTTCATATTTAAGCTTCATAGATCCAAAGGATCCAAAAGACCTAGGATAGGTACGTGACAACAAAATACTTTATTATCACAATCAACATTTTTGCTGAAAAAAATATCACTCAACACAAATAAAATCTCCTGAGGTAGAGGGCTGACAAACCACAATACAAGGGTGCGCTGCTCTGTGTTGTGTGACAGCGCAACGCTGCTCTTACAAAAAGAGTAGACTTTGTTGAATCTGCGTGCGCTAGTGATGGGATGATGACACCTCAAGGAGTGTATTGACACACTGCACAAACTGTGTCGGCACTGTGTTGGTCGCTCAATAGTGACCCCTGCAGTAGTTATAAAATCATTGCAGGTAAATAAGATGGAAAAGCTAATGTGCTGCAAACGCAACATCAGCCTGTGAAATAGTTAATCGCCAGTCGTCTATTTAAAATATCTCATCATTGCATAATTTCATGTGCTCAATTTGTGTGTCGAGTTAAACTGTTCATGAGAACAGTTTAAAATTTGCTTAAAACCTTGTTTGTGTAAATGCTAAACTGAGTTGGTTTGTAAAATATAGCAAATTTGTCTGTAATAAAATTCAGAGTTAAAATTTGTAACTTATGTATGGAAATTTGTTAACTTAAGTGTTAAAGCATACGAAATAAAAGACAAAAAATAGATTCATTTATGCATTTTTATTGAGGAACAAAGGTTTCTGAAGTGTCTTTGCTCCAAGGCGATTTCTCCTCTTATACACCAGTTCCCCTGCCTTAAAAAAAAACTCTTTCACAGGGTACAGATGAAGATGGTGAGCATAAAAATTTCAGTGGGAGTTGATAAAGGTGTGGATATGTTTTGTGGTTATTCTTCCAATACTGTAAAGGAGTACAAACATATCTAATTGGAAAAATAACAGTAAACAATGCCCAAAGGAGAAAAAGATTTACCTTATTTGGCGTCAAAAGATCAAAATTATTCCAGACTGGGGAAACGTCTTTGAACGATCCATGAAGTCAGTGCAACAAGGTGAGGGCAAGCAAAAATCCACCAGCAAAACTCCATCCAACAAATCCGCAACATGTCGATACAGTTTGTTTCCTTATAAACACAATTTGGCACAGCGCAGTCGAACGACAGTTCCTGTATCGTTCACATGATTTTTTTCTTAAAGCGATATGTGCATCGATACGGGGTTTCACTCTTGTGTGCTCGGCACAGTGTTGATGCACAGTGTTGTTCATCCCATCACTAGCGTGCGCAGCAGTCAATGCTTGCGGGAGAAAAAAAAAGCTCTGTACTAGCGTTGGTATCGATATTATCAATATTAGGATCGATCCACCCACCTCTACTGCAAATATGTTTGGGAGCCCCGGGAGCCCCCCCCCCACACACACACACACACAGAGAGAGAGAGAGAGACAATGACTACGCCCATGTGTGGTGTAGCGTTATTAATAGTAACACAGTATAGTGTGATATGAGTATCACAAAATCCTATAAAATCTGATATGTTGTTGATGTAATATTTTCCCTCAGTCAATAAAACTGCATTGTGTAGTTGGGAGAGTTGGAAGATTTTTATTTCAAAGTGAAATAAAAATGCAAACTGTTGTTTTTTCATGCGCTTTTTTGTTTCAAAAGAAAGATATTCTCGTAGCTCATGAATATGTTAATTTTCATGATCCCAATAACACGATCCAGACAGAAATACTTACTGAGATATTTTTTCCCCGCCTTGAGGAGGAGGATACCCAACTTCTTTGTTGATTTTAATCGAAGAGCGCAGCTGAGATGTAAAAATAGCCAGAAACCAACTGAGGGCCCTTTGCTGCTTTTTGGCATGATGTGCCTTTTTTTTTTTTTTTTTTTTTTTTTTTTTTGCAAACTGCATTAACCTGGACAAATCTTTCTGCAGGAGCTCTGATCTGATCACACGGAAACTGTTTCCCACTGAGAGATTTGATGACATGATATCTGCATGAAGGCTACGGAGTGCGCGTGACACGTCTAAGAGAAATAAATAAATAAATAAAAAACGTGTGGCTGATTTAAAAATAATAATAAATCCAGGAATGCTCGTGGTGATCACGCAAGGCGGTGCGATCACCGCAGTGCCCAAGGGTACAGCGTCTGCAGGCAAATCAGGCTGCGCGCACGCAGACAGAAGCGCACTAAAAACAACTTTCTGCTGACAGAAAGCAATCACGATTACCGTTGCGTTTGAATGGAGGTGGGAAAAAACACGTACCTAAATGGCGATCTGTAGCCGTGGTGCGTCCTCGTTGCCTGTGAGAGCGATGTGGAGCTGCTGTGCCCGTGCACGGTGCGCAGCGCTGGACCCGCTCAGTTGACGTCAAGAAAACCAGGCGCCTGCACAAAACCGCTCACACAGCTTCCATCAGGAGGAGTGCTTTTATTGGACAGGTGTGGTTATATCCTAAAAGGCTTTCTTTGGCAGTGTAGACATTTTTTTTTTGGGGGGGGGGGGGGGGGGGGGGGGGGGGGAGCATAATGTGCATCGTTAATAATTCATCACACAGCCCTGCAGAAGCAACCCGTGCAACTTTGGAAATGCAGGCTCTGTGTGTGTGTGTAAAGAATTAAAGCCCCCGCTTGTGTAGTAAGTTTAAGGTGAAGTCCTGCCTTCTGCAAAGCAGCTTGGGATTCTGATCAAAAGTAACACAGAGAGCTGGTCTAAAAATACCCCCCTAAAGAAAGAAAGAGAACTCAATTAAAATTTCACAAATATCACCAACCCGACAGCTGCAGAGCCCAGTTAACATCAGATACATTTGTTAGTCTCAGGAGAGCAGAAGCTTATGCAGAAAAGTGTTTCAATGTCTCATGTAGTTTCTGAGATGTGGTCATTAAAATATTTTACATGATGACCTCTGATTTGACCTTGAACTTATGTTGGAATCTCAGTCTCAGTGGATGAGGAACTGGCCCAGGGGTGTAGGTTTGCATATGGACCATAGGGACAAGTCACAACCAATATTTTGGGATGGCAAAATAGTCCCTACCAATATTTAGCATTTTTTTATATAACAAAATCATTCACTATTTTTTTGCGAACTCGATACTATAATTTTAGTCGTCACGTTTTGTGTTTTCGACGTGCCAGAGCGACAAGGTTACCCATGTTGCAATTTCATTGGCTCACGTTCTTCTCACATGGACGTAAACAAAGCGCATCTCGTGGCAGGCAGTGCTTCATTTGTAAAGTGGGAGGTCCCGGAGCGCAGAGGATGGGTGGCTCTGGTACAGAAAAACAAGAAGGGCGGGGGCTTGCGAACAATGCTGTGCGCCACACTTAAAATAAACTGCACACCCACACAAACACGCACACACACCTTCACAAATGACACTAACACCCTGCCTTTTCCTCAGAAATTACTACATTTATGTTTGCTGTCTGTACTTTTCTGTCACTTTTGCGCTCTTTTTCATACTTTTCCCTCGTTTCAAAAGTCACCGAACGCACTTTACCGTAATATATGCAACATATAGCACACTGTTGGCCATACAATAATTATGAAAAACCCCAACGGTCAAAACGACCCCCTATGAGCAAGCACTTGGCCACAGTGGGAAGGAAAAACTCCCTCCTAACAGGAAGAAACCTCCAGCAGAACCAGGCTCAGGGAGGGGCAGTCTTCTGCTGAGACTGGTTGGGGCTGAGGGAAAGAACCAGGAAAAAGACATGCCGAGAAGGGGGGCAGAGATCGATCACTAATGATTAAATGCAGAGTGATGCATACGGAGCAAAAAGAGAAAGAAACAGTGCATCATGGGAACCCCCCCCACAGTCCACGTCCAAAGCAACACAACCAAGGGATGGTCCAGGGTCACCCGATCCAGCCCCAACTATAAGCCTCAGCGAAAAGGAAAGCTTTAAGCCTAATCTTAAAAGTAGAGAGGGTATCTGTCTCCCTGATCTGAATTGGGAGCTGGTTCCACAGGAGAGGAGCCTGAAAGCTGAAGGCTCTGCCTCCCATTCTACTCTTACAAACCCTAGGAACTACAAGTAAGCCCGCAGTCTGAGAGCGAAGCGCTCTAATGGGGTAATATGGTACTACGAGGTCCCTAAGATAAGATGGGACCTGATTATTCAAAACCTTATAAGTAAGAAGAAGAATTTTAAATTCTATTCTAGAATTAACAGGAAGCCAATGAAGAGAGGCCAACACGGGTGAGATATGCTCTCTCCTGCTAGTCCCCGTCAGTACTCTAGCTGCAGCATTCTGAACCAACTGAAGGCTTTTTAGGGAACTTTTAGGACAACCTGATAATAATGAATTACAATAGTCCAGCCTAGAGGAAATAAATGCATGAATTAGTTTTTCAGCATCACTCTGAGACAAGACCTTTCTGATTTTAGAGATATTGCGTAAATGCAAAAAGGCAGTCCTACATATTTGTTTAATATGTGCTTTGAATGACATATCCTGATCAAAAATGACTCCAAGATTTCTCACAGTATTACTAGAGATCAGGGAAATGCCATCCAGAGTAACGATCTGGTTAGACACCATGCTTCTAAGATTTGTGGGGCCAAGTACAATAACTTCAGTTTTATCTGAGTTTAAAAGCAGGAAATTAGAGGTCATCCATGTCTTTATGTCTGTAAGACAATCCTGCAGTTTAGCTAATTGGTGTGTATCCTCTGGCTTCATGGATAGATAAAGCTGGGTATCATCTGCGTAACAATGAAAATTTAAGCAATACCGTCTAATAATACTGCCTAAGGGAAGCATGTATAAAGTGAATAAAATTGGTCCTAGCACAGAACCTTGTGGATACTCCATAATTAACTTTAGTCTGTGAAGAAGATTCCCCATTTACATGAACAAACTGTAATCTATTAGACAAATATGATTCAAACCACCGCAGCGCAGTGCCTTTAATACCTATGACATGCTCTAATCTCTGTAATAAAATTTTATGGTCAACAGTATCAAAAGCAGCACTGAGGTCCAACAGAACAAGCACAGAGATAAGTCCACTGTCCGAAGCCATAAGAAGATCATTTGTAACCTTCACTAATGCTGTTTCTGTACTATGATGAATTCTAAAACCTGACTGAAACTCTTCAAATAGACCATTCCTCTGCAGGTGATCAGTTAGCTGTTTTACAACTACCCTCTCAAGAATCTTTGAGAGAAAAGGAAGGTTGGAGATTGGCCTATAATTAGCTAAGATAGCTGGGTCAAGTGATGGCTTTTTAAGTAATGGTTTAATTACTGCCACCTTAAAGGCCTGTGGTACATAACCAACTAACAAAGATAGATTGATCATATTTAAGATTGAAGCATTAAATAATGGTAGGACTTCCTTGAGCAGCCTGGCAGGAATGGGGTCTAATAAACATGTTGATGGTTTGGATGAAGTAACTAATGAAAATAACTCAGAACAATCGGAGAGAAAGAGTCTAACCAAATACCGGCATCACTGAAAGCAGCCAAAGATAACGATACATCTTTGGGATGGTTATGAGTAATTTTTTCTCTAATAGTCAAAATTTTGTTAGCAAAGAAAGTCATGAAGTCATTACTAGTTAAAGTTAATGGAATACTCAGCTCAATAGAGCTCTGACTCTTTGTCAGCCTGGCTACAGTGCTGAAAAGAAACCTGGGGTTGTTCTTATTTTCTTCAATTAGTGATGAGTAGAAAGATGTCCTAGCTTTACGGAGGGCTTTTTTATAGAGCAACAAACTCTTTTTCCAGGCTAAGTGAAGATCTTCTAAATTAGTGAGACGCCATTTCCTCTCCAACTTACGGGTTATCTGCTTTAAGCTACGAGTTTGTGAGTTATACCACGGAGTCAGACACTTCTGATTTAAAAGCTCTCTTTTTCAGAGGAGCTACAGCATCCAAAGTTGTCTTCAATGAGGATGTAAAACTATTGACGAGATACTCTAACTCCCTTACAGAGTTTAGGTAGCTACTCTGCTCTGTGTTGGTATATGACATTAGAGAACATAAAGAAGGAATCATATCCTTAAACCTAGTTACAGCGCTTTCTGAAAGACTTCTAGTGTAATGAAACTTATTCCCCACTGCAGGGTAGTCCATCAGAGTAAATGTAAATGTTATTAAAAAATGATCAGACAGAAGGGAGTTTTCAGGGAATACTGTTAAGTCTTCTATTTCCATACCATAAGTCAGAACAAGATCTAAAATATGATTAAAGTGGTGGGTGGACTCATTTACTTTTTGAGCAAAGCCGATAGAGTCTAATAATAGATTAAATGCAGTGTTGAGGCTGTCATTCTCAGCATCTGTGTGGATGTTAAAATCGCCCACTATAATTATCTTATCTGAGCTAAGCACTAAGTCAGACAAAAGGTCTGAAAATTCACAGAGAAACTCACAGTAACGACCAGGTGGACGATAGATAATAACAAATAAAACTGGTTTTTGGGACTTCCAATTTGGATGGACAAGACTAAGAGACAAGCTTTCAAATGAATTAAAGCTCTGTCTAGGTTTTTGATTAATTAATAAGCTGGAATGGAAGATTGCTGCTAATCCTCCGCCCCCGGCCCGTGCTACGAGCATTCTGACAGTTAGTGTGACTCGGGGGTGTTGACTCATTTAAACTAACATATTCATCCCGCTGTAACCAGGTTTCTGTTAGGCAGAATAAATCAATACGTTGATCAATTATTATATCATTTACCAACAGGGACTTAGAAGAGAGAGACCTAATGTTTAATAGACCACATTTAACTGTTTTAGTCTGTGGTGCAATCGAAGGTGCTATATTATTTTTCTTTTTGAATTTTTATGCTTAAATAGATTTTTGCTGGTTATTGGTGGTCTGGGAGCAGGCACAGTCTCTACGGGGATGGGGTAATGAGGGGATGGCAGGGGGAGAGAAGCTGCAGAGAGGTGTATAAGACCACAGCTCTGCCTCCTGGTCCCAACGCTAGACAGTCACAGTTTGGAGGATCCAAAAAAATTGGCCAGATTTCTAGAAATGAGAGCTGCTCCATCTAAAGTGGGATGGATGCCGTCTCTCCTAACAAGACCAGGTTTTCCCCAGAAGCTTTGCCAATTATCAATGAAGCCCACCTCATTTTTTGGACACCACTCAGACAGCCAGCAATTCAAGGAGAACATGCGGCTAAACATGTCACTCCCGGTCCGATTGGGGAGGGGCCCAGAGAAAACAACAGAGTCCGACATTGTTTTTGCAAAGTTACACACCGATTTAATGTTAATTTTAGTGACCTCCGATTGGCGTAACCGAGTGTCATTACTGCCGACGTGAATTACAATCTTACCAAATTTACGCTTAGCCTTAGCCAGCAATTTCAAATGTCCTTCGATGTCGCCTGCTCTGGCCCCCGGAAGACAATTGACAATGGTTGCTGGTGTCGCCAACTTCACATTTCTCAAAACAGAGTCGCCAACAACCAGAGTTTGATCCTCGGCGAGTGTATCGTCGAGTGGGGAAAAACGGTTAGAGATGTGAACGGGTTGGCGGTGTACACGGGGCTTCTGTTTAGGGCTACGCTTCCTCCTCACAGTCACCCAGTCAGCCTGCTTTCCCGACTGCACGGGATCTGCCAGGGGGGAACTAACGGCGGCTAAGCTACCTTGGTCCGCACCGACTACAGGGGCCTGGCTAGCTGTAGAATTTTCCACGGTGCGGAGCCGAGCCTCCAATTCGCCCAGCCTGGCCTCCAAAGCTACGAATAAGCTGCACTTATTACAAGTACCGTTACTGCTAAAGGAGGCCGAGGAATAACTAAACATTTCACACCCAGAGCAGAAAAGTACGGGAGAGACAGGAGAAGCCGCCATGCTAAAACCGGCTAAGAGCTAGTAGCTGCGCTAAGCTAGCGGATTCCCAAAAACACACAAAGTGAATAATGTGCAAATAATCCAGAGGTGATTCAGCAGAAGGAGTGCCCCAATCAAGGCACCAAACAGGCCATGAAGCAGCACAGGCAACGCACGACAACAGCGAACGCACGACAACGGTGCTAAAATAAAAAAAAAAAATAAAAATAATAATAAAAAATAAAAACGAAAGCGTTAGCAAGCTAGTTAGCTTGCCAACGCTAATGAAAGTTAGCTGATAAAAGTGCTCCGTCGCGATGTTTCGACCGTTAGAGGTCTTCCTTAGGCGTTGGAGCACAGTAAAAAAGTTAAAAAAAAGTAAAAAGGTAAAAAAGTCTTGAAAAAGACTGTTAGTTCAAGTCCAAAGCAGCAGGTAGCAGTCTCTGTGTAAACAGTCCCAACAGAGAGCCAAAATTCTGATGCAATCTCACTCCGAAGACCAAGTCATAGCATGACTTGCTGACTCTAATGAGAATCAGCGGCGCACTAGTGTGAAACTTCTGTGTTTTTCCTCCGCGTTATGACATCACAGGCTTACGTTTACCGTAATACACCATATATCATTGGAAAGCCCTTTTTTTGTCAAATTAGGTTGCCAGATACCTACAACTGCATTATTGATGAAGAGAATAGATTATACATCTTGGTTGCAAAAACTTTTTTTTTTTTTTTTTTTTGTTAGCTCCACAAGTATTTTTTTTTTTTTTGTCTTGTTCTCTCAGGTGTAGGCCTATAGAATAGATTCGTGATTTTGGGTGCAATTTTGTTATTTAAGCTATTTGTTTGTTTGCCTACACACTTAATAATGTAAATAAAGTGTTAAATTATTCAGCATTATGTTGTCATATGTTATGTACTATGCTGTACTTGTGCGTCTAATGGTATGAGTGGGTTAGGGGGTGGTGGTGGTGGGCAGGGGGGCCGGGGGGGTGGTAGGTGGTGGTATTGTCCCTACCAAAGCTGAGACCAAACCTACGCCCTTGAACTGGCCTATACTAGAATGTATAGATCTGGGTTCGAAACCCACTCATGCTACCTGTCTGTGTCCTTGGACAAGACTTCTACATTGTCTCAGTCCACCCAGCTGTTATTGGGTAACAGCCTTGCCTGGGGAAGTAACCGGCGTCGGACTGGTGTTCCATCCAGGGGGATTCACAGACTCTAATCTGCTTGATGCTATGAAATCAGGAGATACACACCAGCAACAATGGATCTCAGGGTATATATAGGACTTACATCTTCTGAGATATGTGACCTTAACATAACCTGTATTGCAAGAGGACATGCACCCGAGTTTATCCAATTTTTACTGAAATGGCTGCAGACAGTAAATGATGACTTTTGAATTGACCGTGACCTGAGACCTATTTCTTTGACATGAACTTTTTTGAGAGGATGCTGCAATGAGTATATACACTAAGTTTAATTGAAATCGTTCTTTACATTTTAAAGATCTAGCTGCTGAAAATGGCTGGTGGCCATTGATTTGAGCCTTGACCTATGACCTTGACACTACCTGTGCTGTTAGAGGATCATCCACTAAGTTTACCCACCAAGTTTCAGTGAAATTGCGCTTTGTGTTTTGAAGAAATCGACATGTAGATAATGAACCATCATTTGACCTTGACCTTAGACCCAAACATGACCTGTGTTGCAAGAGGATGCTATACTGTGTTTATCCACCAAGTTTGATTGAACTTGATCTTCGTATTTTGAAGGCATTTTTGCCGACAGCAGATGATTAACTGTGATTCAGCCTTTACCATAGACTATGACCTTGACATGACTTATGTTGGGACATAATGGTCAACTGAATATATCCACCAAGTTTGATAAGATAAAACTTTATTGATCTCACAGAGAAGAAATTCACGTTACGTCAGCTCTTAAAAAACACACAAGATGGGTGCAAGTAGAGGAAAATGTTCATCAAACAGTGTGTGCAAGGATAAGCAATAATAATAATACTTGTAACAGTACAATAAAATAATGATTGAAATTACTCTTTGTGTTTTGAAGATATTGCCAGGGATAGTAAATGATGGCCTCCAATTTGACCTTTACCCTAGACCTATGGCCTACCTTGACATGACTTGTGTTGTGGGACAAAGGTCCACTAAGTTTATTCATCAAGTTTTACTGAAATTGCTCTGTGTATTTTTGAAGACATTTCTTTTGAAAGTGATCAAAGGTCTTTCAATTTTAATTTATTTCATTTATATAGCGCCAAATCACAACAAAGCTGCCTCAAGGTGCTTCACACAAGTAAGGTCTAACCTTACCAACCCCTAGAGTATTTGATTTGACCTTGACCTTAGACAAGGGGTCTGCAACCTTTACTGTCAAAAGACCCATTTTTACAGACATCATTTTTACATAGACTTATTTAGATATCATGCCAAGCTCAATTTTTATTTTTCATTTTTTTAGACATAGAAAAATGACACTTCATTTGAATCTGTAATAGTAATAAAGACAGATCATTTTGAAAATATCACAAAACGGCACAGCACCGCTCTTGGATATTGCTATTTATTGTCAAAATTGTGCATGGCATGATACCTATTTTGTTTTAAATTAAATATAAAACAATATATGTGCAAAACTTGGTGCTTTTCCCATAAAACACACAATTGCTTCAAATATCTTCCCTGGTAATATGATACTGACTTCTTAAAGGGCATATCTCAGTCTAGTCAATAGCATTAAAAAAATCTTTTCCAAATAACAAATCATTTCTTCCAAGTCTTTAACTTGTGTGGGCCATGATATAGCTGAAAAATAAAATAAGCCACAGTGCCTTAGAATAATAAGTTTACGTTTTAAGTTTTTAAGTTTAAAGTCTTTATTGTCATTGCACAGTTATACAGTGTACACCAGCACAACGAAGGTTCCCAGTTTGAACCCCACCCCTGCCCATTCTTCATGTAATACAGAGTTGCATCAAGAAGGGCATCCAGTGTAAAACATGTGCCAAATCAACATGCAGATCCACCTTGGATCTGCTGTGGTGACCCTGAGTGAAAACAATGGAGCAGCTGAAGGGACTTACAAAGCAAAAACAACTTAGTAATAATAAATAATAACAATAATAAATACCCTGAAACTGCATCCACTGATTTTACTCAGTGATCCGGAAAACACACATATTGCTAACAGGAAGAGCTGGGAGCTGGTCCTGTGTCCACGTCACAGCTCTCCTGTTACAACTGCAACCGCAGTCCACCGTCATCACCCGTTGTAGCTTTCTCTGCAACTCTTCGTGGTCACACTTATAAGCACATGAATAAACTGGTGTGGCTTTCTCTCACTGGCTCCTATCGTAGCTTAGCTCACCAAAGGAAAGACATGTCATCTCCAGACAGCAAAAAGGGGGAAAAAACACTTCCTGTTCCACACTTTTGGGAGAAGCAACATGCTTTGTCAGAGTTCTGCTCCCCACATGAATGGAAGAGATAGCATCCTTTAGACCCAAGTGTGTTTCTCAGTTCCCACACTGTGCTGGCTGCATTTTTGTCTTTCTGGGATGCACATTAAAAAAATCGCTCAAACTTTCACCCTCAAAAAGCTTATCCTTGGGAAAACTCTGCAACTAATAAACATCACGGCAGGTGTTGCTGGACCTTATCATAACACACCTGTCCACCATTTCAACATATTCAAAGTGAAACCCCACAGGAAAACACCAAAATCCAACTGTAAAAAAAATATGAATTTTCACGTTCACTTCAATAGACTAGTCGAAATGGATCTGGAGGGAGGTCCCCAAAGTGATGTCGCTGAAATCAACATTTCCCACCAACTGTCACTTAACTGTTTCAATGCACCAGATGAAATCACTAAGTTGGTTCCACTCCCCCAGCCAATGCAAAGGAGTCCGTATCGGGTTATTTCGTCACGTGACTTTTAGTCAGGATTCTGACATTTTGCTGATTGGCTGAGACACGTCGCTCTCTGATTGGCTGCAGCCTTTGTTTACAATGTTTCAAACCTACAAATGTTTTCGGTTGCCGTGCGAATTCCAGACACACAAAGCAAATACCTGGTTTCCATTTTGGTTTGACAGGGGTGAGATAAACTCCCATCCATGACATTTGCAACATTTTGCAACTAGTTTGTCTCACTTTTCAAGTCTTTCGATTTGTTTTTCACATTTTCGCCGGTTACGGCACAGCCAATCACAGAGCGTGCCGTGATAGCCAATAGCAGCCGACGTATAAGATGGACCAATCACAGCCATGTTTTCAAAAACACACTACCAGTCTCTTTGTATAAACTGTGGTACTAGTGCTAATGAAATCACGTAAATTACCCCAAAATAAAACACAATCCAACAATATTTTCATAATTCTTTATGTATTTTGAATAGTCAGGTAATTTGACAGTTGTTTTACCAGTGATATGCACTTTAAGCTTCAAAGTTTCAGTGAAACTTTACACAAAAGGTAGCACACTGTATGTATCAAGGAAAGTAATTCTGGTCCTAAGTCTTCAAGTAGAGATAACTGGAGTTTTGTTGTTGTTGTTATTTTTAATCATCATATTTGCCAATTACACATACAGAGGCCCACAAGTTTCATTAATACAGGTATTTTAGCACAAAAGATTTGGTACCATAGATATACATATAGTACACACAAACAACAAGTATGAAAAAGTTATCAGCAACAGTATCCAAAAACTGGAGTGTTAAAATCTCACACTCAAACTGTTCAGGATTGATTTTAACACAGAGTGTGCTATTTTAACACTTGCTCATAGGTCTCTACTTTTTGAAGCGACAACTCCAATATTTAACAAGATGAATAAGTACATTTACAAAAGCAACTGAAATAACACTGTAAACTAAAACTGTGTATTTTACACAAAGCAGCACGTTTTGTATAAACATTGTCTTGTGATTTACCACCGCCGATCAACAGGGGGCAGTAATGTCTGACAGTGTTACTGCCGTTCCTATAATCTTCCGGAGAGGATTTTCAAATTACAGTAGCTAGCAGGTATTGTTTTTCCTCAGGGATTTAGAGCAGAATTTGTAAAGGTGTGGGTAAGAATTATTTCATAAGGTGCTTTATTTAATTTGAGCTCAGTGGTCATTTCCATCGTTCGGACATTCAGTCTGGCTGTGCTTAGACCAAAGCGGCGAGCCAGGTAGGCTAACATGCTAACAGCCTGCCTGTGCTTTGTTCTGTAGACATGCTAACGCTAACCTCTTAGCACTGCTTTTCTGTAACTTTAAATAATCACATTTGTTGATAAGTTGTCCACCGCCATATTCTGTTTTGTAGCTAGGGAGCTAGCGTGTTGACAAAGCAGGCAGCTATGTCGCTGACCTCCAAGAGGAGAAGAGCTACTTCACCGTCCAGCAGTATCAGCGGTGACCTCGATGATGCCTCCTCCTCTGGTGCTGGAAGCGGCAGGAAAAGAAGGAAAACTGCCAATGTTCCTGCTGTAGACACGGTACACAGTGTTCCATTTGTTTATATATATATATATATATATATATATATATATATATATGTGTGTGTGTGTGTGTGTGTCTGTCTCAAAGTCGAAACTGCGATCTGGTAGAATCGCAGTCTCTATCAGTAGAGATTGCGATCACAATCTAAGGTAGCTCTTAGAGAAAGTTGTAACTAAAGTTACATTATTGAGATTGAAAAACCCAAATTTTTGAGAATGTTCGCGTTCACATACTTGAAATACACAACGTTTGATGATAGTCGATCTCTTGCAGTTTCCACTGGTAGAAACTCAGATCCAAATGTTGTTGAAGTACCACACAGAGTAAGTAAAAGCAAAAACACAGGAAATGTAATTGATCAATATCATGCGCTTTATTCAGATTCAGGCACAAGCATTATGAAAATTCAGTAAGGTATGTCTTCTATAATATATTCCAAATCTAAGGTAGAACTCTACTAGTGTATACTAAGGTATATCTAAAAAAAAAAATGAGAGAGAAGAGTAGAATAGAGTAAAGTAGAGCCATAAGTGCATGGTCTCGAGAACCAGGGATGGTAGGTTGAAAGGCTTTTTATACAGTTATTAAAAGCTATTATGTACAGTTCCATTCAGAAGAAAAAAATCCTAAATTTTATTTTGACACACATTAGTTGGTGATGAGATTATGATCACAGTCTCTACTAATAGAGACTTCAGTCGCAATCCCATCTGGTAGAATCAGTTTCTACCAGATTGCAGTTTATACCTTGATATATATACATCTATCGGGCTTCTTTATGTAAAAAAAAATACTATATATATATATATATATATATATACACGAGGTCTGTTAGAAAAGTAGCTGACTTTTTTTTTTTTTTTTCTTTTTTGCAAAAACCTGATGGATTTGAATCAAGCGTGCTTGCATGAGCCAACCTTAAACCTTCGTGCGCATGCATGAATTTTTTCACGCCTGTCGATTGTGTCAGTTGCTGGTAAGCAGCATTTGTGTGAGGTCGTGTGTAGTGCTCTCGGCGGATTTTCATTGCAAGGAAAATGACGGAATGACTGGAGCGGCACTACTGCATCAGATTTTGCCAGAAACTGGGCGACAGCCAGGTGGAAACCATTTGGAAGATTCGGATGGCTTTCGATGGCTTTTCAGTCGTGTGACTATCCGAGAAATTGTGGAAGAGGTGGGCATCATTTTTCGGAGTCCAGCATGTCCTGTGAGACTTCATCACGAAGGTGCTTTTGCTCCGCCGTCAGCAGCTTTGGCACAAATTTCGCCGCCACTCTTTTCATGGCCAAATCTTCTGTCACAGTGGAATGTGCCGAAAAAGTGCTGATGTCCACCTCCTCCGCAATTTCTCGGATAGTCACACGACGGTCCCGCATCACCACAGCGTTCACTTTGGAAATGATCTGGTCGTTTCAGCATGTTGATGGCCAACCGGAGCGCGGCTTGCTCTCCACCGTTGAGCGGACGTCTTTAAACTGGTTGTACCTCTCCTTAATCTGTGTGATGCCCATAGGATCGTCACCGAAAGCCGTCTGAATCTTTCAAATGGTTTCCACCTGGCTGTCGCCCAGTTTCTGACAAAATTTGATGCAGTCGCGCTGCTCCAGTCGTTCCATCTTTTTCCTTGCAATGAAAATCCGATGAGAGACAACACCCATCCTCACACAAAGGCTGCTTACAAGCAAATGACGCAATAGACAGGTGTGTAAAAATTCACGCATGCGCACGAAGGTTCAAGTTTGGCTCATGCAAGCACATGATTCAAACCCATCAGGTTTTTGCAAAAAATAAAAAAGTCGGAACTTTTCTAACAGACCTCGTACATACATATATATATATATATATATATAAACTGCTGACTGTTTTGTTCTCCTAGTCAGACCTGTTCACTTTCTTCACTTTTGTGAATAACTTGCTTAATAGATGCTCCAGTCATTAGCTGGTAAGCTTTCAATCTCTGTGTTTTATCCGATGCTGTTTAAATATTTATGGAATACTACCGTGTCCGACTTGGTTTTTCTATTCGTGTTTTTAGCATTCTGGTTTGTAAGGAACCTGATACATGATCTGGACCGATTGTCATGGTATGGGAAAATGTCATACCGGAAATCAGTCAATCATAGCACGCCTAGTGTCATAGCCATATAATAAAAGTAAATCATCAGTTTTCCAACCAGTTTTCTTGGTTGCGAGTCACATCACACCAAGACCACATTGCCTATCAACCTACAACCACAGTGCATCATAGCCACATCACATTCTCTTTATTTAAGCCTAGGAGAAATAGCCATCTGTTTTTAACCTGTTAGCAAATCATAAATAACATAACTTTGCAATTCTGAATTTGTATGATGGTATTAACAAATTGCGAACCAAACGTAAAGATCAAAGGGGTATATTTACCTGTTATCTCACCTACAACGTTTGGATGAATGAATGGAGCCTTTATTGTCACTGTACATATATGTACATACAATGCGATTTGTCCTCTGCATTTAACCCATCGTCGTTACAGTTAGATGCAATCCAACCACCAGGAGCAGTGGGCAGCAACAGATGTTTTGTTTTAGCCTTGCAAAGTTAAATGTACTTGTGGCTGGTCTTGCAAGAACCTTGCAATCATGCAAGGGGAGATGATGGTCTAGTGGGTAAGTTCAAATCTCAGCGTGACCAGAAAATCACTAAAGGCCCTTGGGCGAGGTCCTTAATCCCCTAGTTGCTCCCGGTGTGTAGTGGGCACCTTGTATGGCAGCAGCCTCACATTGGGGTGAATGTGAGGCATTATTTGTGAAGTGCTTTGAGCGTCTGATGCAGATGGAAAAGCGCTATATATATATATATATATATATATATATATATATAAATATATAAATGCAGTCCATTTACCATTTTATTTACCATTTATGCCCCGATGTAGCTGTAGGACACGAGGACATGATACAGTGTGATAGATAAACAGACATGTAATATCACATATTACAACAAAAATAAAGAACAATACATACACGTGAATCATCTAAAACAAATAATGCAGGTAAATCATGTAAATATGTAAACTGCAGAATGTTCTTATGTCTCTATAAAGTCATGAGTGTCCTCCTCACTGATGTCTCACAGCTTCAGTATAAGACTCAAGTTGTAGAATTCTCCCTGCTAGGGAGGCTGAAACTCTCTCATCCTGATCAGACATCTTGGTTGAATGAAATGATCTGGATCCTGTATCAGGATCCTCCACTTGTTATCAGGGCAACACAAAATGGGTGTGTGTCACTGGTGGGGCTGAAAAATGGGGGCTTCTGGTTGGCGGTACAAAGCCTGATATTTTCAGTGTCTTTTTTTTTTTTTGTATCATCCTGTTTTAAGATTTGTATCGCCTTGATTTCATTGCCACAGTTTCCAGGTCAGTAAAATTGGGCAGTAGAATTGATAGGACAAGTGTATGATTTATCTTGTATCTCATGAGGGCTGTTTACGAGTATAGGGCAGATTTTTGTTGTAATATGTAGTAATGTGAACTATTGCATTTTTAAAGCCATGTTATTTCAAAAACATTTTTGCATCACCGTTTACCAAAATGAGTGGAAAGAGGATAGACTACACATGCATGCACAAAATAATAGGAGTATTTGTCACACAGAGAGAAAAGTGAGCAAGTGGGTTCAGTGAGTAGCACAATATGTGACACAAAAAGATTTGAGAAAAAGAGCACATCTGTGCTTGCAGGAGGAAGAAGTATTGGATCAGAGTTTTCTGACACCACATATGCAAGAAGCCACAAAGCAGGCAACATTACTTATGCAACCCATCATCTTGGCTTTTATATTTTTAATTAATTTATATCAAGTTGTAGAGGTTTGCTTTCAGTTTGAATTTAAGGAAGAAAATAGAAATTTTGATTTTTTTTTTTTGTGTGTTTTTTGTATTTGACATGGCATAAACAAATAAAATGTGTGAAATACCAAGTGTTCCAATACTTTTGGAAGACACTGTATGTAAAGATACTTAGCTTTCATTTATGTGCTTGTGGCTGTTTGACAGAAACAGCCAGCCATTTGCAATGATGTGCGAAAACATTTAATATTATCGCTGGGAGGATGTGAAGCCATCACTGAAGTTCTGTATGTGGTTATTTAGCCATTCAGTTAAATCATTTGTGTCCAGCAGATTGCTGTATGCCATGAGCTCTTCAACACTATCAGGGACTACAAGGATGACCAAGGGAGGCCACTTTGTGAATATTTCCTAAGGGTACCAAAGAGAAGGTAATGTAACTTAAGAGTTTGACTCAGTGTAAAATTGTTCATGGCACACTTCTTTTTAAAGTGGTTGTCCAAAACAAACCAGTTGTTTTTTTTACAGTTGTATATGTGTTATATTGATATTTGACAGTCAGTAGATAGAAGCTCATTCAGTTTGTGTCATAATGTTGCAACTGAGTAATGTAATGATGATTGTCTGCTTATGTTCTTTCAGAAATCAACCTGACTATTATGACGTAGTGTCTCAGCCTATTGACATGACAAAAATTCAGTACAGACTGAAGTCAGAAGATTATAATGATGTGGAACAGCTCACTGGAGATTTCCAGCTCATGTTCAGCAATGCCAAATTATTCTACAAGGTACAGAGACAGCCAGTGTGGCGCTATGTTGAATACTCTTTTAGTCTTCTCGTACATGAATTGACATTGTTGCAAGAAACTATCTCTTTGACATATTTAGTGTTGTACCGGAGATTTTCTGCTGGGACACTTTAAGTTTACTTTGAGCTTTGTATGTGGTCTGTGCATTTTTGTCACTTTTGTTCTACACTTGTGTGAATCAGAGTGACAGTGAGGAGTATCGAGCTGCACGCAAGTTGTGGGCTCTATATTTGCAAACAAGGAGTGAATTTGTGCAGCCTGGAGATGGAGATGATGATGATGAAGATGGTGATGAAATGCTGGATAACCCAGGAATGTCAGCTGAAGATGAAGTAATTTTTTTTTTTTTTTTTTTTTATTACTCCCCATACACTTTGTTATATTGCCTTCTCTGTTTTTTTTTTAATTCATGAATTGAATTTTTGGTTGTTTTAAATTGTTTGAGATTTGCATTAAATTGATTACATAGGGGTAATTCTATGGTAATAGAATTATAATCACAGTAAATTTTTAGTGGTGAGCTAAAATATGGCCAGATATTGCCATCATGGGGAGGTGATGGTCTGGAAGTTGAATTGATATGCTTGAGACCAGAGGATCCTTTGTTCAAATCCCTGTCAGACTGGAAAATCACAAAGGGTTCTTGGACAAGCTCCTTAAACCCCAAGTTGCTCCCAGTGTGCAGCTGAGCTCCTTGCATGGCAGCACTCTGACATCGAGGTGTGTGTGTGCATGTCAGGCATATAAAGCTCTTTGAGCTTCTGATTCAAATGAAAATATGTTATATAAATACAGTCCATTTTTCACTTTTTTAAAATGTCTTCTGAAAAACAAGCCTTTTCATGCTGTACCAGAGCATTAAGTAGAATATTTATCTTGTAGACATCCAGTGGCAGTTTAAAGGAGGTTTTGGAGCAGCTTTTGGAGGCCATAGTGTCACACACAGATCCCTCAGGGCGTCTGGTCAGCGAACTGTTCCAGAAACTGCCTTCCAAAGTGGTAAAAGTTCTCGAAGCGCTTAACTTCAAGTGAAGCTGTTCCTAAGAAATTTAAATGAGTTTTCATTTTTGTAATTTTGATTTTTTTTTTTTTTTGATTTCATAAGACCCCATTAAAAAAAAACAAAAAAAAAACACACACATTAGTTTATCATCCTTGACGTCAGAAAAAAGTGATGAGGGCGGGTGGATATTTTTTTTTTTTTTTTCTTAGGAAGAGAGAACAAACAATGCAGTAATATTTTGAGGCTGGGAAATGAAACTCACTCCGTACCATGGCTCCAGCTTTGTCTGCAGTCTGTACCATCTTGCGTCTGTAGTTATCAGTGACGACAAGCAGTAAGTTCTGGGTCCGGCTCGGTAAACTTTTGTCTTTGGCCAAAGCACACTCGCCACCTAGCGAACGTGCCAATTCTTGCCCCAGCTGTACTGCCGTCAATGAAATTCGGCAAAATAAAAAAAAAAAAGAAGAAATAAACGATGTGGTCCGATGTCTGCGTGCAAGCGAGATGATAAACTAATGGTTTTTTTATGGGGCCTAATTTGTGGAATGCACCTGGACAAATTACACTCTCAGCCTCTTTGAACTAAAGTGTCTTACAGCTAACATAGTAGCAAAGTATAACAGAGTGAAGCAGTGTATGATTTGTGTTGCTTTTTGTTAATACTAACTGTCCAGACCTTAATTGTATTGTAAGACAATTATGAAGATTTCTACTTACATAACTTTCACAGATGTTGAATCTGTCTGTTGTACTGTTCATCATTTTAATGCGCTAAAATTGTCTGACTTTCCCAGCATTACCCAGACTACTATGCTGTTATAAAGGAGCCAATAGATCTGCGAACTATCACACAAAGAATACAGGTAGTAAATTCATTTGCTGAGTTTTTACCATAAAACAAATTAAACTATTTTGATTGTGCTAAAATTATAACTAGTGCTAATATATTTTATTTGTTTAGATTGGATACTATAAAAATGTCAATGCCATGGCAAAGGACATCGATCTGATGACCAAAAATGCCAAAACATATAATGAACCAGGATCTCAGGTTTTTAAGGTAAACAGTTTTCTTATTTAGATTCTTATAAGATGGCACATCTGAAATATTAAGTGCATAATCTCTTGCCATAGGATGCTAACACCATAAAGAAAGTCTTTATTCAGCGGAAGACTGAACTAGAACATGCAGAACCAACTAAGTCAAGTCTTCGCATTAGGTAGGTATCCACAGTGGCACCAGTTTTAGTATATATTTGTCTCTTTGTAGTGTATTTAAATTGTTCTTTGAGTAGAGGTGTTCTGATTTCTTTTTTTTGTGACCTTTAAGAAATCGCAAGACTGTCCAAGGTGATCGACTTTCTGGCATTGGCACAGCACTTCACTATGGCTCAGAAAGTGAGGATGACCCTGTGCTCTCTGGTAACTATCAGTAATTTAGGGCTCTTTAAAGTCATTGTCTTGCCTTGGTCTTAAGCAATATGTGGTCTGATTAAGGTTTTGTGACCCTAGAGCCATGATGGTCTTAATGACCCGGTCACACTGCATGTGACGATTCTTGAATGAAGGGCAAAAAGTAAAAAAGTCACAAATTGTTGAGAAAAGGTGGAAGAATGAGCTTTTGACTTTTCCCATCACTGAATAAACTGCAAATCAAGAGCGCAAAAGGAACGAAAGAGGAATCAAATGAAACTGAAGCTAACGATGATCGTGATGCTTTAAACAAAACGCGCCTGGAGCCACTGCAGTAGCAGTGTGTGTCTGCATCCTCTCTGCATTCCAGCACTCTTCACAGGGGCGGAGCTCTGTAGCGCCTGAGTCCTGGAGAAGCGTGCGATCTGACCCAATGTGGAGGTCTGTGCGCACGTCGGTGTATCAGCCTGCTCTGGTTCCTCCTCTACAACAAAAGAGGGATCATCTCTATCATCAGAATCCTCACTGTCTGGTTCAGACTGACAACGTGCTACACGCTCCGTCTTGCTCCAATTAAAAAAAAAAAAAAAACCTGAAGCACCGGGCTGCGGCTGTGTGATCAAGGTGTCAGTCAGTTACACGCATGCATGTGGGTTTGATTATCTGTTCTGATCACACACGCACAGACGTTGCGTACGTGGATCAGACGTGCACGTGCATGTGCTTCACCTTCTCTCCAGCTGATTCACTCTGGATGAATGCATTCAGTGTTTGGATGTGTATAGGGCAGTCACAATTATTACAATATTCCACAAAGTTGCATAAAATGACTCAGAATCTGACTTCATCGTGCAGCAGCAGCCACACGCAGCCTCGCTGCCTGTGTCTCACTCTGTTTCCCTCTCGTTTTGGTCGGATGGTTAGCGAGGCTCGGATAATAACACGGAGCGTGAGGAGGTTCTGGTTTCAAAGCCACGTACCACAGCACCGCTGTCGATGTATTTCGGTTTTAAGTAGGGCTACGTCGACTAGTCACGACTACGTTGACGATTGAAATCATTAACAACTAATTTAGTAGTTGACGAGTCATTTATTTTATTTAAGTCTTTGTTTTTCCTCTCAATTCATAGTTTTAGGCAGCCATCCTGCTGTCATTTGGACGTTCATATTTTGAATAAGACGGCTGATTAAAACAGTGGCCATCTTATTCAAAGCCATTTAAAATGGGTAGTTTACCAAAGGAGCTGTGTGTATGTGCGTGCACGCGTGCGGAGTCAACTCGCTACAGACTGTGAGGGAGGGAGCAGGTGAGGGAATGAGATTCGTGAATGGAGGCACGAGACGTTACGTTCTGCTGTGAACCATCAGTGCACTTAAGACAGCGAGCGCGAAGCAGAGAGAGGATTTTAACCCGAGTGAACATGTTAAAAAAAAAACCTTGGGGCTGCCCTTACTCTCTGTACTTTCTCTACACGTGTGGTTCTGATGGCACTGACCTGTTCACATCATGTGCGCATCGTATACTGAATTTGTGAGATTATGAGATTAAATAAACAGTAAAATATCCTTAAAACAGCCTTAAAAATGAGAATATATAAATGAACTGAGTAAAAATTACACACACATGGGTTTAAAAAACCCTGCTGTGGAGAAGCTGTGCAGAGGCACAGATCACAAAAAGCTGAACTTTAACAGCTGTTTATTTTCCAAAGGTATGTATTTGTTCAATCTTGAGCTTAATGTAGTGTTAAAGTACAAAACGTGACTGATGAGGGAAAAAAAAAGCACGACTTCATCACACTAAAATGAACTGGAGTCAGAATAAAAGGATGATTCTTTAACTATGGGCACTATTGGCCTTGTAAATGTAATTTCCACCACACCATTGCCTTACAAGATAAAGCACCTTGGGGCAACTGTTTGTTGTGATTTGGCGATATATACATGTGCTCTGATGTCACTGTTTATCTCCATAGAAACTACCCAAACTGTTTAAAGGGAGTGGAAATTACGGCAATAGTGTGGGACAACTACATTTTGTTTAAAAAAAAATCACAACAGTTGTATGACATTGAATACCCCAATTATGCTTTGATTATTTTACTGATATTTTAAAACATTAGAAAAAACGTTTTTTTACCATTCATTTTTATCATTGAAGATCAAAAGTCTGGGTGTGGGACAAGCACAAAACGGCAATATTTGCATATAATGATACTGAAAAAAGGTGAAAAAGTCATCATAGACTACTAGAACAAATTTCTTAAAACACACTTCATTGTAAAGATAACTATAAAAGTGTGAAATTTTCCCTTTTTTCTGTTTTTCATACAATATGATCAAAGGACATAAGTGCCCGTAGTCTAAGAATCACCCAAAAATACAAGCTGCTGATTTCTGTTGTTTTTCAAAGTTATTAAGCTGCAGCTATATGTTTTAATTATTTCAAAGTGAGTTGCCTCTTATTGTATTCTGATTTATTTATACAAAAAAAAAAATGGGGAATGTAATCAGCCTGTATTGTTCTGTTAAGTTTATATCAGTTTTCCTGAACATGTCCAGGTGTTTTTCCTTCTTTATAAGAGTTTGGTGTTTGTTCCACAAAGTTTTAAAACGTAATAAAATGTTCACACTGTTCTTTATAGCAGTTCTGTAATTTCAGAAATTCAACAGAAACAACCACAAATCATAAAAAGTTGGGACTGTACGTATGTAAAATGAAGATAAAAATAAAAATGTTGCACTATTCCCAGTTTCTCCACTCACAAAAGCCAAACGTTCTTCGAGTTGTGTAATCATACTATGATAGTAGAATATAAAGAAGGGAAAAAAAAGAAAAAAATAGATAATATAATCGTCAATTGCAATTATTTGCCTAACAATTAATCGTCTCCAAAAATTCTTAATCGTGACAGCCCTAGATGTGTTGTAGCGCACGTACACACACAAAAAAGGACTGTCTCGTACATGATTCAGTGACTCAAACGTTCAGAAAAGAATGTAGCCATTTGCAATCACACTGGGTTTTCTGTTTTCATATGTCACACCTCTCTGGATCAAAGCTGTTCACACACACGAATGTCTGCTGCTGCTGGAACTTTTCCACACTTGATGCTCAAAGTCACGCTTCTGTAAACTGCTTTGTACAAACTGAGGCACAGTTCGGTTTGAGAGATTACCACAAACGGCATGTAGGAGGCTGACAAATTCTTCATGGCCGGCCAGCACCACGGCATGACAGCTTCCGCACTTGCCCCATCACAAGCAGTGGCAGAAGCCCCACACCACACACCAGGACCGCTTGTGGAGGAGCTGCATCTCTCCTCCACAGCAGCACTCACAAACCAGCTTCTGCAGTGTATGATAACATTCAGCTGGTCAAACAAAGTCGAAACGCTAACGTTACAAAAACTAAGCAAATGATATGAAACCGTCAAGAACGGCAGCAAAACGAAATACGGATGAATTGAGGTTTTCGGCTGCATTCGTTCAAATTTTTCGAGTTTTAAAATCCTGATGAAGTGGCAGCTGCAGGAATGAAGCTGCACGAAGGTTAACGATGCAAATGAAAGTCCAGATTTATTGTTTCATTTGGGCTTCGTTGTCCTTCATTAGTGCCGTGTGACCAGGCCTTAATATCGAGCATTGGCTGATCCTGAGTCAGATACCAATAGGATATAAGGAATATTAACTGAGCAAGCGAGGTAATTCGTTTATTATATGGCTATTTTATATAGATATATAAACACGCAAAGTTACGGTATCGCCCGAATATGAACGTTACTGATGGTGTTGGGCTTGTAGTCAGACCTGTTCATCAATCTTTGTGGGTTTTTTTTTCTGATGCTGTTTAGATATTTATGAAGTTTGTTCATGTCTGACTTGGTTTTTCTAATCATCTTTTTAAGCTTTCTGGTTTGTAATTAATCTGATAGCGATCCAGACTAACTGTCATGGTAACGGTCTAATATGGGAAAATATCAGACCAGAAATCAGCCAATCAGAGCATGCATAGTGTCGTGGCCATATAATAAAAGTATTTATTTGTCCTGCCTCATAAAATTGCAGAATGTCACCCACAGAATCTATGAAGGTCATATTACAAGTTTTTCAGTGTTTGGCTGCAGAAAATTTCAGAACCCAAAGAGAGCAGCTTTAATTGTTAGTTGACTGTGAAGCAGTCACAGGGTTAACTCCACTACTGGTCCTTTGTCACAAAAAACCTACAGACTGCTACTGCTTTGTCAAGAGCTGTAGCTTTTTAATGTAGATTATGTAAATCAGTAAAGTTGTCTGTTTGAATGTAATCAGACTGCACTGATCATCATCATCATCATACCATGTCACTCGTCCTGCATGGAGCTGGCGTCATTGCAGTAGCATAAACAGCTCATCTCCAACAATGAACAAAAGGGTACCAGTCTGGTGAAACTTTGAAAGTACAGCAACACTGTATAGATATGGAGCTATAGAGAAATGATTAATTAAAAGAAAAGAAAATGCTCATTACAGCCTGGCCGCAGTTCCTCGTGCTCACCCCCTCAAGTTCTCTCAAGATTGTGTTAAATAAAGTCCAGTAAGTCCTGCTCACAGACTGATTGCCAGCGACAGGACATGTCCACATACAGTATAACTCCTCACGGAGGGCATCTTCGCGTCCACTCACAGGCGGTTCGTGTGCACATGTGCGCGAAACCCAGCTGCAGCTCCGCAGTCACATGAAGAATGATAAACTAGAAGAGAAATCAGAGTGCACACCTGCTCATTTTACAGTCTGGCTGCAGCTGAGTTCCTCGGTGCTGTCACCTCCTCAAGCGTCACCCCCCCCTGCTATGCGCAACTGACGCAGACATTCCTGCATTATTAGATATGTAGCATACACAAGCGGGCTTAAGGTGAAAAACTGTTAAGAGGAGAGAGGAGGACTTTTAAGAGGCCTAAGATTGTCTTAAACAGACAAGATAGCGGAAAGACCGAGAGGCAGGAGATATATTCTCCGTATGTTGAATGGCAGTGATTTAGTAACACACTACTAGATTGATGATGCAGGGATCATGTTTGTGGTTGACCTCATCAGGAATGAACTCACTTTTCCACCCAGCATAGTAACATAATGCCTGAGATGAAAGTCATCACAACATTGCGATACCTGGCAACGGGAAAAATGTAAATGCTATAACATTCAGACCATTATTAATAGCAAGCTAAGTGATGTCAGCAGCCATAGCCGAAATGGTAGCCTACAACACTCACCTGTTTCAGAAGAACTTCCCTTGTGTGCTACAATCTCTGTTTTTGCTTTAGATTGCATCATGTACCAGCAATTGTCACGCTCCTTGCTTGTGAGCAATTACTAGCATGGAGAGTAAACATAACAAGCTAATCAATATAATAGTCACCATATGAATGAGGTACGTTCTAACATTTTGAAGCTGTTTAACTGTTTATTTAATTTTTTTTTTATCACCATGGCATTAAATTATTTTCATGATTACACATTTCTTAATACAGTTCAGGTTATATGATCGGTTGATTTTACTGTCCATTCATAACTAGGAGCACAGAGTGCTTTTTTTTTTTTATTGTCTTTTCCTTTTTGTGACAGTCAATCACAGCTCTTAGAACACTGTATGATAACTAGCAACTGGGTCAACCCCGCCTCTTCACAAATAAAAGTTTCTGTCCCCTCCTTACTCGGACTTGCTCTCACATTTCTTGGTTCACTCAAAGGCTAAGATTCCTTTCTAGGAATCTTTAGGATAACTTGGGAACTCTCTGAGAGGACGCTGAGAATGTTTGTGAATATGGGCCCAGGTTTTTATGAACAAATCAAGATCTACAGTATATATATATATATATATATATATATATATATATATATAAAAAAAAATCTCTTTTTGTGTTTTCAGTACCCACATTGGTGTCAGAAAACTAGAGGGGTGTTGTTCATTGAAGTATATTGTTTGCTATCAGCTACACTTCAGTGTACCCCCCCACCCCCAATCAAAGTATAAATAATATAAAACTCATTCATAGACAATTTGAAATACTAACACAATTGTGATCCTATATCTGCAGCCACATGAAAATCTAATGACGTCTTCCTTTATTCAAGGCATACCTATAAAATTGTACATGAAATACATCTCTTTTGTGTGTGTGAGAGATTTTCCTCAAAACATTACCTCCTTGGTGGAAGTAATGTAGTACTGTTTTGTGATTTGTTTTGGCAGGCTCTGTATGTTATGATGAAGGAGAGTCAGAGGTTGAAAGTCAGAGTTCCAGTATGGATATGAGTAACCCCATCTTCCAGCTGTATGAAGCTGTGCGGGGTGCTAGAAGCCACCAGGGCCAGCTCCTCTCTGAACCTTTCATGCAGCTGCCTTCTCGCAGGGAGTATCCTGACTATTATCAGCAAATCAAACAGCCTATTGCTCTGCAGCACATAAGGTAAGACACGCTTATTGTATAACTCAGTATCAGATGCAACTTGATGTCTTTGGAGTAAATGCCACATTGAGTAGCATATTTATTCCTGAATTTGATGATGTGTAATGGCAACTTAGAATGGCACAAAATACAGAGGTCAAAGGTTCCAAGGAAGGTTATAGAATTGACGGAATTTTTGATTTTAGTCACAGGATTTATTGGTTTCAGTAATAATTTCACCTACTGTTGCTGCTTGAGGACGTATTTACAAGAACAGATATTTAACAAGGTGCACTTTCACAGTTTTTTGACTTGTTTTTAGTTATATTTACTGCCAATTAACTGTTTATCAGCAAATGACATTACAAATTAAATTACATTTTCTTTTTTCTTCTTCTTCTTTCCTAGGACAAAGATGAAAAATGTAGAGTATGAGAGTGTGGAGCAGATGGAGGCTGACCTCAGTCTGATGTTTGAGAATGCAAAGCGCTACAATATGCCTAACTCCAGCATATACAAACGGGCCTTTAAGCTTCAACAGATCTTGCAGGTAATTTTTATTTACTTAATTGTTTGTTCAAATGCAAAAGAAAAACAAAATAGTCCATAGCTAAGTCCAGACAAAGCTGCAAAACAATAATAGTATGACAACTTAGATGAATACACTTATTATAATTGTCTTACAAGGAATCTCCATTTTCTTGGTCCATATAGCTGAAAAAGAGAGAGTTTCTGAGAAGGGATGACGAAGATGGGGACAGCATCCTGTCCTCTGATGCAGGGAGTGCCAAAAGGAAAAGGTGTGATTCCTTTCAAACTTAATTTCTGTTGCATTAAATAGAAACAGGTTAAATGAAGGATTAGCAGGTTGTGTAAGAACATAATAAAATGCATCATCTCTGAAATCTTATAGTTTGTAGTGTTTGCATTTCTTCCGGTGTTGCCATGAAGGTGTCTTTATATGGGAACTTTATTTCTTTCTTAGCCACAAGAAAAACATCAAAAAGAACAGAATGAAAGTCCTTTATGCTGTAGTGACTGAAGCTCGGGACGTCACCACCGGTCGACGTCTCTGTGATCTGTTTATGGTCAAGCCCTCCAAAAAGGACTACCCCGACTACTATAATGTTATACTCGACCCAATGGACCTAAAAACCATTGAGCACAACATCCGCACTGAACGCTATGCGACAGAGGAATCCCTGGTGGAAGATATGAAGTTGATGTTTCGAAACGCCCGGCATTACAATGAGGAGGGATCTCAGGTGGGCAGTGTAATTTAAAATACACAAGTCTTTCTTTAAGTACAAATATGTGTTGGGTGTAACTCTACCTTTCTGATGGATTACTTTTTGTTGCAATAGGTGTACAATGATGCAGACATTCTGGAGAAGATACTGAAAGATAAACGCAAGGAGTTAGGCCCTCTGTCTGAAGAAGATGATGTGGGATCCCCTAAGCTGAAACTAAGTAGGATTTCTCTATTTATCTACCAAATGTTTAAAGCAACCAGATGTTTTTGTGTTTCAGCATTAAAAAAAAAACCTTTCAGCTTTCACATATATTCCAAAATAGCACATTTTCCATTGACCCTGTGGTTATCCACCCAGTATACTGCGGCCTGTTATTTAATGACAGTAATAATTGTTTTGTAATAACATGTTTGAGTGCCTTGCATGGCAGCACCCTGACATTGATGTGTGAGTGTCTGTTAATGGATAAAGGCCCCTTCACACATAGTGCGAATATGTGCAACCTCAGGGCGACACCCATCGGCGTAGCTGTTATATGTGCACCATGAAACATTGCGCCAGTGGGCAGGCATGCTGGTGTGATGGTTTGTGCACGCAGGAACACAGTACCACCAGCTGCACGATGTGGCATTGTGCAGCTGGGATGTCCAGAATGACAGATCTCCACGGCCGCTTGTGTCATAGCCACAACTCCAATCAGTTCAGCACACACACACACACACACACACCAAAGTCACACTCATGGGGCACTTAGACAAATTTCACTCTGAGTATGACAGTGATTGTCTGCAGTCTGTTGTCATGCCAAGAGTGCGAATAGCCACACATTTTCTATGTGCCATACGAGCGGTGTTTGATGTTTGTGCGTGCCAGCTGGAATTTGGTCAGCACCTGCGGCAAGAGGGTTCAATGGGCTTGCACAGCACACACTCAGCCACTGGTGTGCGCAAATAGTTGTAGCAACAGGTGTACGAAGCATCAGAAGCAGCTACAAAATTACACAGTTTGCATACGATTCCTGCTTCATGCGCACTTAATGCGCAGTTTGACCAAATTCACACGATGTGTGAAGGGGCCCTAAATGTGAGACATAATTGTAAAGCATTTTGAGCTTCTGATGCAGATGGAAAAAGTGTTGTATAGATGCAGTCCATTTACCATGTTAAGTTTGCATGCTGTATTGTGATTCTTAAGTTACATAATTGATTCTTCACTTGGTTCATATTTTTAGAAGCAGGTTCTGATTTTTGAAAGCAAAAATATTTTTTCTGATTTTATTTAATTATTTATTTTAGGAAAGACTGGTGTTTCACCAAAGAAGTCCAAATATGTCACGCCTCTTCAGCAGAAGTTAAATGAGCTATACGAGGCTGTACGGAACTTCACTGACCGTCGAGGTCGACGTCTAAGTACAATCTTCCTTCGTCTGCCTTCTCGCAGTGAATTGCCTGACTACTATGCTACCATCAAGCGGCCCATTGACATGGAGCGCCTGCGAAGTCATATGGCAGCTGGCCGTTACCAGGATGTTGAAGCCCTGGTGGAAGACTTTGTTCTTATGTTCAACAATGCCTGTGTATACAACGAGCCAGAGTCTCTGATCTATCGGGATGCCCTCGTACTGCACAGGGTGCTGCTGGAGACCCGCAAACAGCAGGAGGGAGGTGAGGACTGTGGGCCTCCAGATGTGGGCGCTTTGGTACGAGAGCTGATCAGGAACCTGTTTGTATCGGTGCTTGGCCACCAGGATGAAGAGGGACGATGTTACAGTGATTCATTGGCTGAGATTCCTGCTTTGGATCCAACCTTCCCTGAGAAGCCACCACTTAATTTTGATATCATCAGGGTAAACATAGAACATGCACGCTACAGGAGATTGGATGTTTTCCAGGAACACATGTTTGAAGTGTTGGAGAAGGCCAGGAGGCTTCACAGGTATACACACATTTTTGTGTTTAGTCTCAGCCTACACTGGGTATAAGTACATTGTTGATAATGTTCAAATTGCTCAAAAATAAGCATACTAGTGGAATAACTGCCAATAAATACTAAAGAGAAAGATGGACCTGTCTTACATTATAATCTCTCATGAGAGGAGAAATTCAGTCATTCACTGTATCTCATCAATAACGCCCAGTATGTACCTACATGAGTAGTGTTGCACCTTAGCTAAGATTCCCTTAACAATTGTGCATTTTGTGATTAAAGCATAGAATTTGGTACACATGTAGCCAAAAGTATTCCAAATAAAACTGGATATTGATCCATCATGAATTTTCAGTATGTCACCCATGGCAGCCATTTGTCGAAAGGAAAATTGAAAAATGCTCCAATCATTGAAAAATATGCCACATTATTTGTCTGATCATAAAGGTTCCAAAACGGTATATTTTGGACTAGCCATGAATGCATGTTATGGATTTAAGGAGTAAAAACAGCAAAAAAGGATAACAAAGGTCAATTTCAGTTTGTACAGGAGTCAAAAGTTAAAGTTGCTCTAATTTTGGTTAAAAAATGCAAATTATTTGTTGAACTAATAGGGTTTTAAAAGGCAATAGTTTGCACCATCTGTCATGTTTAGCTATCATGTTAGTCGATGTTTCAGCGTTTCCCATAATGCCCCTGGCGGCTGCCTGCACTTCCAAGAATGCACCGCGGTGCCAGCAGAGTTCCGCTGTCTCACAGCTCCTGTAAACAGTGACAAAGCGAGGATGTGGATGGCGTTAATTTAGCAAGTTCACGGGTGATTATGATGATTATACGCTCTCCCAAGTTAAGAGGGTTATCTGGAGGTGGTGTAGCACTTGTGATGGACTTCTGCTGTGCTCCGGTGTTGTCTTATGCATACTACTTATACATAATCCTTCACGAGATGTGTTTACACTGCGAGTGCTTCAGTTGTCAGTCTCACAGTGTAACAGTTTTGCACCTAAAACTATAATTCTGTGTAATCCTCTTTAATTCACTGCACACTTTAGCAATGTTTAATGTCATGTACTATTGCAGAACTGATTCAGAGATATTCGAGGATGCAGTGGAGCTTCAACAGTTTTTCATTAAGATCAGGGATGAGCTGTGCAAGAATGGAGAGATTTTGCTGTCGTCTGCACTCAACTACACATTTAAACACCTGCATAGCGATGTAGAGCAGGAAAAGAGGGAGAAAATCCCTCGGGAGATGGAAGAGGACAAACAAAAGAAGGAGGAAGAGGAGAACAAAGGTGTGTGTATGTAACTTTTGATTGCATTAATATGGTTAGAATGTGATTGGTTATTGAAAAAGCAATCTGGTTTTCTCACCCAAAGATTATGAAAAAGGAGGTGACCTCCCTGGAGGGGCATGGCCGTCTGAGTCAGAACGTGTGTACAGTCAGGACTGCAGTTTTGAAAACAGAACCTACCATGTAGGGGACTATGTCTATGTGCAGCCAACAGAATCAAACCTAAAGCCACACATTGTTTGCATTGAACGTCTATGGCAGGACGAAGGAGGTAACTAACTCATCATTTTGATTCATATAAATCAGTCAGATATGTGAACAAAGATATGTACAAATATGAAAACCAGCAACTGTTGTCAATTGCTTAAACGCAATCATCGAATGAAGGGTAAAATGTATGAATAAATTTAAGCTAACATTGAAAATGGGTAAGGAGAACACAAAAATGGCTTTCTTCAGTAGAGGGAACAGTCTCTTAAAATGCTGTCACAACCTTTTTAAGGTAGAATTTGTAGTTTGTCGATTTAAAATTCAAGCCTCTTTTGCTTTATATTCAAAGAACAGGTGTTCCTTCTACAACATATTTTCAAAGTACAATGCAATTGCAACATTTACATCACATTTACACTAATGACATCTTTAGAAGAATATTGTACTTTTGGCTGAATTAGTAATGAATTTTTTAAACTGTTTTGCATGTTTTTATGGGAAGGTGAGAAGTGGCTGTATGGCTGCTGGTTCTACAGGCCCAGTGAAACCTTCCATGTAGCTACACGGAAGTTTCTGGAAAAAGAGGTCTTCAAGGGTGATTACTATAATAAAGTGCCCATCAGTAAAGTCCTGGGTAAATGTGTGGTCATGTATGTGAAGGTAAGTCAATCCGTGTCAACCTTGGAAATTAAATTAATGGACATTTATTTCTATTATCTCCGGTTTTCTGATTGTATTTAATATTTCCATTGTTAAATTATAACAGCATTAATGTATGATTTCTGATATATTGAAATGAAAATATAATGAAAAACATAATTTACACCAGTTTAACTTAATATTCCTGATTCCTTTATGAAGCAGTGATGCAAGAGGTTTATTTAGAAAAAAATGTTGGTTTATTTAGAAAAAAATGTGTTGGATTTTGTGCAAATGATACACAGTGGTGAAGAAAAAGCAAACACAACACAAAAATTACAGAGTTTAAAATAAGTGTCTTTAGTGAAATCAAATATCTCTTAATTTTCTTTTTTTTTTTTTTCATGGTTCCTATAGGATTATTTCAAACTTCAGCCTGAGGGCTACATACCCGAGGATGTCTATGTCTGTGAATCTCGCTACACTGCCAGAAACAAGTCTTTCAAGAAGATTAAGATATGGGCTATGCCCCCAAGCTCTTCAAAATTTGTCCCTCGGGAGGCGCCACTGCCTGTTGTACGTGTTGCCTCCATGTTTGCCAAGCCTGACCAGGAGAAGCAGCTAGCTGTTTCATATGCTGACAGTTTTGTGGACAAGGTGAGGTGGCAGAGTTGTTTTTGCATTTTTGAACATGATTATGTACTATGTCATCTGCCAGGTCAGAAGGCATCACTGCTGTAAATTTTTCTTTGCTCAGGCTTTGCACATTCTTTCACATACATTTTTCCCCATGAATGTCAAAATGTCATTGTGAGTGCATGAGTTGTGTATTTAGTACGCTAAGTCCACAACAATTCTTGTGTTAATATTGGTCATTTTATATAGATTTGTTAGTTCAAAAAGATTTGTACTCATCTTGTCATACGTTTTGTCATAATGGCTCCAGTTCTTTTTTTTTTTTCCACACTTGAACATGACTTGGCCTCCTCACGCTGCCCTTCCTCGTTTATGCCATGACTCAACCCTTTTATTTCCTGTTAATTACATAATTTTTTAATGTTAATTTTACTGTCATAATGCATTTATAAATTATGTTCTTGCTATCATATACACATTATTATTATTATTATTATTATTATAATATCCTAACAGCTCTTCATGCCTCCAGAGGGCTTACAGTGTGGTGGATTAATTTTTTGTGTTAGAAGAATGAGCACCGTCAGTTAGCTCCTTCAAATCGTCGTCTATCGGCAAAACAAACTCCGCCATGTTTAGCTCAACGCCACTCCGGTAGTGCGATCATGTGCGGTGATCGGGGCGTGCAATAGCACATCTCATATAGTACCGTATAGTAAAATTGCACGCTAAAAAGAACTATTGCACAGACAATGAAACACAATGGCAAATGGTATGAATAATCCATGTCACGTGACATGCAAGCCACCAGTCAAGTGACAAGGATCCACTCAGCCGTTATATAAAATATTTTATTTACCTTTTATTCATTTGCACTTTAATATAAAGTTGTCATTCGTAATCACACAGGCATTGAGTCCAAAAATTAGATCTTGATTAGCAGCAATAGGTCCAGGTTGGGTATTTATAAAATAATAATGAATCTGAATTTAAGTCTTGCTTATTAACTTAGCCATATTATCATCTAAAGGATTAGTTTAAAGTTGATTATGACTAAAAGGAAAACACATATGTAGGCTTAAGCTGTGGTTATTGGGGAAGTCAGTTGGTGGCCTGATTGGCCCGTTCTATTTTCATGTAACGATGAAACCAGAAATCAAACATAGTCTCTTTCTGATCCCACAACTTGCTGTGGGTATTGGGGAAATCAGTTAGTGGCCTGATTGGCCTGTAATTGGCTCATTCTACTTCCACGTAGCGATGGAGCCAGAAATCTAATATGACCTCTTTTGCCAGGCTTTGTTTTAAGGTAGGCAAGAACCACTTTTCAATACATAAACACATTAGTAAAAAGGAGCTTCAGCTGTATAAACAAGATGTAAGAGTATCATATGGAATGGTAAATCATTTATATTTACTCACTCACTCATCTTCAACTGCTTATCCGGGATTGGGTCATGGGGGCAGCAGCTCTAGCGGAGGACCCCAAACTTCCCTTTCTCGGGCCACATTGGCCACCTCTGACTGGGGGAATCCCGAGGCGTTCCCAGGCCAGGGTGGAGATATAATCTCTCCACCTAGTTCTGGGTCTTCCTTGGGGTCTCCTCCCAGATGGACGTGCCTGGAACACCTCCCCATGGAGGCGCCAGGGGACATCCTTACCAGATGCCTGAACCACCTCAGCTGGCTCCTTTCAACATGAAGGAGCAGCGGCTCTACTCCGAGCTCCCCACGGTTGGCCGAGCTTCTCACTTTATCTCTAAGGGAGATACCAGCCACCCTCCTAAGGAAGCCCATTTCGGCCACTTGTACCTGCGATCCAGTTCTTTCGATCATGACCCAACCCTCATGACCATAGGTGAGAGTAGGAAGGAAGATTGACCAGTAGATTGCCTTTTGGCTCAGCTTCCTTTTAGTCACAACAGTACGGCAGAGCGAATGGAATATCGCCCTTGCTCCCCCTATTCTCCGGCCAATCTCACGCTCCATTGGCCCCTCACTCGTGAACAAGACCCCGAGATACTTGAACTCCTTCACTTGGGGCAAGACCGCATTCCCTACCATCCATCGGTTTCCTGCTGAGAACCATGGCCTCAGATTTAGAGGTGCTGATCCTCATCCCAGCCGTTTCACACTCGGCTGCGAACCAATCCAGTGAGTGTTGGAGGTCACCTGCTGATGAAGCCAACAGGACCACATCATTTGCAAAAAAGCAGTGATGAGACCCTGAGCACACCAAACTGGAAAGTCTCCTCCCCTGACTATGCCTCGAAATCCCGTCCATGAATATCACAAACATGATGACAAAGCGCAGCATTGTCAGAGGCCAACCTCCACCAGAAACGAATCCGACTTACTGCTGAACACCCAAACACAGCTCTTGCTTTGTGAGTACAGAGATTGGATGGCCCTGATAAGGGACCCCCTCACTCCATGCTCTCGCAGCACCTCCCACAGTATCTCCCGGGGTACCCGATCATACACCTTCTCCAAGTCCACAAAACACATGTAGACTGGTTGGACATACTCCCAGGGCCCATCCAGGATCCTTGTGAGAGTGAAGAGCTGGTTGGTTGTTCCACGACCAGGACGGAACCCGCATTGTTCCTCTTCAATCAAAAGGTTCGACTATCAGCCAAAACCTCTGTTCCAGCACCCTGGAGTAGACTTTACCAGGGAAGGCTGAGTAGTGTGATACTCCTGCAATTGGCACACACTCTCTGGTCTCCCTTTTTAAATATGGGGACCACCACCCTTGTCTACCGCTCCTTAGACATTGTCCCAGACCTCACTGCGTTGAGGACTGTCTTTTTGACTACCTCAGTGACTTCCACCAGGGAAATTGATTAAAATCCTCCATCAGCTTCCAGCTCTGCCCCTACTATAGAGGGCGCTCTGGTCTGATGCAGGAGTTCCTCAGTGTTCCTTCCAGCGGCGGATTGCATCCTCAGTTGAGGTCAACAGAGTCCCATCCTTACTGTAAATGGCTTGGATGGTTCCCCGTTTTCTCCTTCTGAGGTGCCTCACAGTCTGCCAGAAGCACCTTGGTGCTGACCGAAAGTCAGCTTGCTTATATTTAAGCAAGTTGTTATTTTAAATATGTCATATGCAAGACAATATGACTTCTTAATGCTGTGAAGAACACAAAAAGTAGATTAATGATTCTGTTGTCTGTGGGAGTTAGTAGCCAATGTGTTCTGTGTGCTGAGCACTGTACTGTAGGTCCAGGAGCTGTGTGTGCTTCTCTGGGTAGAACTGGAGTTGCGTCAGGAAGGGGATCTGTCATAAAATTGACCAAATCCCAATGCAGACCTGTATTGTATCCGCTGTGGCGTCCCTGCACAAATGGGGGTAGCCAAAAGACTAACAATTTGTATGGCAGTTGGTGCTTCTCTGTTTTGGTTTTGCTTTTTCTTTGAACTGTTTAGAATCTTCTGTGCACCAGTTAATTTGGCATTTATGGAAACTAGGCCATTTAAAAGAACTACACATAAACTGAGGAGGTCAGACTTGAGTATTTAGCTACTTCTGGTTTAAACCCACCAAACTTGCAGAAACAGCACATTTTTAGCAGAAAAATACTCAACAGGCTTATTGTGATAGGTGATTTTAGTGAAGTAGTTAAGATTATAATGATTGTAATTATTTTTGTCATTATCATTGTCAGCTGTGTGTTTATATGCTTGTTCATTTAGGAGAGAGAGGATGTCCCGATGGAAATGAGTGGAGCTGAGCCTGGTTGTCAGTACTACGAGCAGTTACGCTACAACAACATGTGGATAAAAATAGGAGATTGTGTTTACATCCAGTCACATGGTCTTTCGAAACCTCGGGTTGCCAGGTTGGTAAATGTATTCCTTGGGGAGTACTGTAGCTTGAGATGGCTTTTTATGGAAATGGATTAAGATGTGGCATCTGTCCTATGTAGTTAACAAGTTAATGTTTTGGGCAACATGTCTCTCCTACTGTGGGCTATAGGATAGAGAAGTTATGGGTGCAGGGTGGAACTACTTTCTTCTTCGGACCCATCTTCATTCATCCTGAGGAAACACAGCACGAGCCAACAAAAATGTTCTACAAGAGAGAGGTGTTTCTGAGCAATCTGGAGGACACTTTGCCCATGACCTGTGTTTTGGGTATGGCTTTCATGTTTACTCGAGCACGCTTGTGTCCACACGTTCAATCCATCATTTCATGAAGAACGAAACATACATTTGGTCTAAATAAATACATAAATGTATAAATAAATCAGTGTATTCATACATTATTATATGTATTTATATATTTATGCTTTAACACTTTTATTTATACTTTTGTGCTTGTATTTAGATATTTTGTGTAGTGTATTTATACATTTATCCTTTTATTTTGTCTTAATGTTTGGTCTTCCAAAAGATATGTAAATCAATAAATTCATAAATCTATAAGGTGGGTGGCATGTATCCCGCACCCCCCACTTGGACAGAATAAACAATTAACATAAAGGGGCAAGCAAGCATTTTTCTGTTGAAAACAAAATTGATGTGGAAAAAATTTTGTCATTAATAAATGACAATATGCATTCTTTTTTCAGTTCTACAAGTTAGTGAGACAAGCGTATTTGTGGCCACTGTGCTTCCCTGAGTACCATAAAAATTGTAAAGACTGCACTGCATACATACACACACCATAACAACTGGTGTTGTTATGGTGTCTTGAAGTATGCTGATGCCTTGACTCCATCTATGTAATGCACCTAATTGTCCATATTCTGTTTTTTACAGCTGCAGTTTTAACATGAGGTCACTGCATCAGTCAATCAACATTTATTTGTATAGCCCTTTACTGCAACCAAAAGGTGACCAAAGTGCTTTACATTAAAATCAGGAAACAAAATTCACAGGAATAAAAACAAAATAGTGAAATCAAAAAAGACACAGAAAGCAAAAATGTAACAGCATTACAAAATATTAAAAGCTATTTTGAATAAATAATTTGTGCTTTGATTTTAAAATGTGTTAGGTTTATTAATAGTGCGTTAAAACCCACATAATGTGTGACTGTAACAGAGGTTATTGTTTATCACCAGTATGTGTCATATTTGCCATTTCTGACTTTTCCCCAGGCAAGTGTATGGTCTCCTCTTTTAAGGACTACCTGTCATGCAGACCGACTGAGGTTCTTGAAGAGAATGTGCTATTGTGTGAGAGCCGGTACATTGAGACTGAAAAGCAGATGAAAAAGTTCAAGGGTTTGAAACGCTTCTCATACTCTTCCAAAGTGATTGAGGATGAGATCTACTACTTCAGGTTAGTCTGTTTAGCAAAGTGGATATTCATTTTCTAAGTTAATTCTTGCCCAAACTGAAATCCTTTTGTCTGGTCCTTGTGATATTTAGGAAATTGTTTGTACCACAGAAGGAGGCATCTCCCATTTTGGATAAGAAGATAGATGAGCTTGAGGCTAAACTGGCAGATATCGAGGATGCGGATGATGATATGGATGATTTGGATGATGATGATGATGCACCAGTAACACCTTCTATGCCACAGTTGCAAACACCACTGACAAGCGATTTGGACATCATGCCATACACTCCTTCTCAGGTGCCCATACACCTCACAATGCTTCAGCCTGCTGTATGCATTATGAGAACTCTAGACCTTGCATTGAGAATATTGAAAACTTGCACATAATGTTGACATGTTGATGGACAATCCAACTTGGTGCAACAGTCCTCTGAATATGCCTGTGTTAGTTACTTATCATTGGTCCTAAAAAAGTGAACATTCTATAACTTTTAATATTCTGTTTATCTTTGATGCTGGACAGTCATCTTTGAGCCTGATCTCAGATAATGCAGCTACTCCACACTGTCAGTTTCATCCTATTAAATGAACAGAGGCAAACAGTTGTGACTGGTGCCTAAAAACATTCTAAAATTCTGCTCACCTCTGATCCTTATAATTAATCTTTGATCCTGAACTTTGATCAGAAATAAAGATCATGACCTGAGTTCAGCAGTCAGTATCTCCTTTCTTGTATATTCAGACTTCACCAAAGAGGTTGTGTTTTTGCTGCCATTTGTCTGTACTGGCTTTAATCCAGCTTGATTCCAGAACTAAACTGCAATCTTGGTTATAGGATCAAAGGGCTCAGAAATCATAGATCAGTGTCAGGATCAAAGGAATCAATGATCAAATGCCAGATTCACCACATGATCTAGACCAGTACTAAAATTTAGGCACTCTTTCTTGATCCAAGGCCTACCTAAGTAGTATTCTTTTGAAATCTGTTCATGGAACTGTAAGATAGCAACACTCAGAAATAAATGGCTGGCTCCGTCCTAGATCAGGATAAAAGGAATCATGATCAAACATCAAGTGTCAAAGGCAGGATCTGCCCTTTGATCTACATCAGCATTTAATCAGCACTTTATTGGCCCAAGGTTTACCTCACCAATATTTTTCACTGAAATTAATTAGTCTTTTTGAGATATCCTACTGACAAAGTGAGACAAAAAGTGTCTTTGGAGGTAGCATTTGTGAAGGATATTGTTGATTAACATGAGTCTTTCATTTTTCATACAGTCCACTCCCAAGATAAAAGGCTTATCAAAGAAGGAAGGAGCCAAGAGGAAGATGAACATGAGTGGTTATATTCTGTTCAGCAGTGAAATGCGAGCAGTTATCAAGGCTCGGCACCCAGATTACTCCTTTGGGGAGTTAAGTCGACTGGTAGGCACAGAGTGGAGGAACCTAGAGACGACCAAAAAAGCAGAGTATGAAGGTAAGAAGTGGTATGTAGGTGCAATACATTATTTGGTGTGCTCATAAATCAATAAATGATTGTCTTCCAGCCTATGAAGTTTCTGGTAGGGGAATTTAAATCTGTAAGTCCATTAGAATGTTCTTGTATCTGTGATGTGTTGTAAATGACCGGTGCTAATCATGTACTGCTCATACAGCCTCTTCAGGACATGTGTCTTAATCTCATTAGGTATTAGCAGTTATTATGGTAGACAGACTGAAGAGTTTGCATTTAAGATTTTCAGAGTGACTTTTTTTATGACGCGCGCAGTACTGAGCAAAAGGATTAGACATTGATGTTATTATTGTTACAAATGAGGTGGAGTTTTTTGTTTTGTTTTTTTGACACGCGATGACAGTGGAGGTGGGGCAGCTCTAAACAAGGAATGCTGACCACTTGTAGTTGTTGGACAATATTTCTCATACCCCATAGTCCTCGGTCTGTCTGATAACTTCATATCTGCTCTGGGGAGACGGATGCCGTGATGCATACTGTTCTTTGCTGAAAACGCTACACAGACAAAACACAGTTTTGATATGACACATACCGTGTCAGATAGACAACGCGAGCAGTCACTTCATATACAGTGAGGAAAATAAGTATTTGAACACCCTGTGATTTTTCAAGTTCTCCCACTTAGAAATCATGGAGGGGTCTGAAATTTTTATCTTAGGTGTATGTCCACTGTGAGAGACATGATCTAAAAAAAAAAAAAAAAAAATCCAAAAATCACAATGTATGGGTTTTTTAATAATTTATTTGTATGTTACTGCTGCAAATAAGTATTTGAACACCTGTGAAAATCAATGTTAATATTTGGTACAGTAGCCTTTGTTTGCAGTTACAGAGGTCAGACGTTTCCTGTAGTTCTTGACCAAGTTTTCACACACTGCAGCAGGGATTTTGGTCCACTCCTTCATACAGAGCTTCTCCAAATCTTTCAGGTTTGGAGTTTCAGCTCCCTCCAAAGATTTTCTATTGAGTTCAGGTCTGGAGACTGGCCAGGCCACTCCAGGACCTTGAAATGCTTCTTACGGAGCCCCTACTTAGTTGCCCTGGCTGTGTGTTTGGGGTCTTTGTCGTGCTGGAAGACCCAGTCATGACCCATCTTCAGTGCTCTTACTGAGGGAAGGAGGTTGTTTGCCAAAATCTCGCAATACATGACCCCATCCATCCTCCCTTCAGTACGGTGCAGTCATCCTGTCCCCTTTGCAGAAGAGCACCCCCAGAGTATGATGCTTCCACCCCCATGCTCCACGGTTGGGATGGTTTTCTTGAGGTTGTTCTCATCCTCTGAACATGGTAAATGAAGTTGATTCCAAAAAGCTCTATTCTGGTCTCATCTGACCACACGACCTTCCCCCATGCCTCCTCTGGATCATCCAGATGGTCACTGGTGATCTTCAAACGGGCCTGGACATTTGCTGGCTTGAGCAGGGGAACCTTGCTGCCCTGCAGGATTTTAAACCATGAGAGCATCTTGTGTTACTAATGTAATTTTTGTGACTGTGGTCCCAGCTCTCTTCAGGTCATTGACCAGGTCCTCCTGTGTAGTTCTGAGCTTTCTCAGAATCATCCTTACCCCACAAAGTGAGATCTTGCATGGAATCCCAGACCGAGGGAGATTGACAGTCATCTTGTGTTTCTTCTACTTTCGAATAAATAATCATAACAGTTATTATCTTCTACCAAGCTGCTTGCCTGTTGTCTTGTAGTCCATCCCAGCCTTGTGCAGGTCTACAGTTTCGTCCCTGGTGTCCTTAGACAGCTCTTTGGTCTTGGCTATGGTGGAGAGATTGGAGTGTGATTGAGTGTGTAAACAGGTGTCTTTTACACAGGTAACAAGTTCAAACAGGTGCAATTAATACAGGTAAAGAGTGCAGAATAAGAGGGCTTCTTAAAGAAAAATTAACAGGTCTGTGTGAGCCAGAATTCTTGCTGGTTGGTAGGTGTTCAAATACGTATTTGCAGCAGTAACATACAAAGAAATTATTTAAAAAAAATCATACATTGGCCAAGTGGTTAATGCGCTTGGTTTCAGTTCGGAAGGTTCTGGGTTCAAATCCCACCCCTGCCACATTTCTCCATGTAATGTGGAGTTGCGTCAGGAAGGGCATCCGGCGTAAAACCTGTGCCAAATCAACATGCAGATCCACCTTGGATTTGCTGTGGCGACCCCGAGTGCAAACAAGGGAGCAGCCGAAGGGACTTTTTATACATTGTGATTTCCGGATGTTTTTTTTTTAGATTATGTCTCTCACAGTGGACATGCACCTAAGATGAAAATTTCAGACCCCTCCATGATTTCTAAGTGGGAGAACTTGCAAAATCGCAGGGTGTTCAAATACTTATTTTCCTCACTGTAAATGCCAAATCTAACATTTTTTAACCAATCACATAGCTCTACTGATCCATGCACAGGGCGAAGGCCCGCCCACCTGGGTGCGGGTCAAGTGCAGGCTTAAGACATGTGAGGGCAGTTTCCAAGCTGTAGTAGCAACTCTCTGTTCAGTGAAGGCATCATTTTTAATACGACATGAATATGAAATCCGTTTCCTGTCAGCCTTTGAGTCTTCTGAGTTCGGTCACCACATTAAATTACCGGGAGGCGGGAAAATCCACAAACATATGTAAATATATGTATGTGTATACTCCTTATATTGTAACGCACCCATCAACGCATCATTTATCATTGTTGTGATAAATCAGTGTAATGGCTCAGTACTTGACAGCATTAAACTGAACTACTGCCTAGAAAAAAGACAGTTTATTGCTGTCAAGTACTTAGTCATTACATTGATTTATCACAACAATGATAAATGATGCGTTGATGGGTGCATTAGAATATAAGGAGTAAATGCACAAACTGATGAGAAAAATAAATGCTGCTTGGTTAGGGGTGGGTATTGGGAACCGGTTCTTTTCGGGTATCGTTAAGAAATGATTTGATCCACCGACATCAGTAGCCTTTTTGCTTAACGATTCCCTTATCTGCAGAGCGGCTGTTGTTTTTGGGGGTGTTTGTCGGGAAAATGATAATTTCTCTACGTTGATTACAGACCCTGCAGCGGGTCTGTAATCGACCGTTTCTGCTACACGGTACTACTTCGAAGCTTGAAGCAGTGCTCCTACCCATTGCTTCTTTGATTCTTTGCTCGAATGCTTTTTCGAAGCAGCAGCTTCTTAATCTCTCTCAAAGCCATTAAAATATGACAATTGTGAGTCACTTTTGTGAGGATTAAAGTCAGTAACTGGGACTCCTGTTTTGTTGCAAGAAAGAAATGAGACTCGTCCTTCGTTCCGTTTGTACCGCTCCAAACGCTGCCCGGCTCTCTGCTGAGACAGACTCCGGTCAGAATTAATAACTTCAAAGTGAATCGCTGTTTAAATCAAATGACACCTCTCTACAAACATAATACAAACAATAAACTGCAGTCAATCAAAATGTTTTTTCCTCCCAAAATGAGCTGTCCTGCGCTGATGTGCAGCAGCCAGCTGAGCTCAGCTTAGAGGTATGGAGAGACAATAATGCCAAAATGTCTGAAAGGAAATTCTTTTGACAAAAACTACAGATTTTATTTTTATTTTGTCGAGATCAAGGATCCAGTGACCAATTTCATATTGATTTACTTTAACACTCAATAAAATGTTGTTGACATAGAAAACCTGTAAAGCCTACTTTTAGTACACAGCAAATTCACAAGAGGCATCAATAAGGGAATTGATTAGGAATCGGATCTAAAAGTGGAATTGGTAATGGCATCATTATCAATAAAATCTTATCAGTATCCATCCTTATGCTTGGTGCTGCATTTGTAAGAAACTAATTCCATGGAAGGATATTGGCTGCCATACTGCCTCCCGCCCCCTTTTTTTTTAAAAAGAAGCACGCTCACTGTACAGCATATCAAACCCTCACCAAAAGTGCCTAAAAAATTTGCACATTACTCTGTAAAGGCCCTGTCACACCTTGACGATTTTGCCAGTGTATGTTGACAATATTAGAAAATACTGGCATAAGTCTAATAAGTTATGGGTAACTTTTTTATAAGTTAAGAGCACGTTCAAGCGCGTTGAAGTGCGTTGATACACGTACTAATACGCTGAGCTCCTTGAAACATTTTGGGCATGCTGAAAATTTTCAAGAGTGCCAGCGTGTTACTCTTACGTTCGGCACATGCAGGACATACGTTGTAGGTACTGTGGTTGTTGGCACAGCTAACCAAAAAGTTAGCTTTGATAACAGTTAATCCGCTAACTGAAAGGTTAGCTTTTATAAAGCTAAACCGATAAACCCCTAAAACATTTAGCGGAAGTTACAGATAAAAGCTAAATCGAAAACTTTCAGTATTGACTTCAGTACAGTAGCAGCTACAGACACAACAACGAGCCAGCGCTTCTGTGTCAGATTAGCCTTCTCTCAGCAAAAGAGACCTGTTGACCATAAAGAAAGGAAAGAGAAGAGCAAAAGGAAAAGGGAGGGGAAAATAAAAACAGGCGTGATGTTAATTTCAATAACTTGTCCGGAATTAGTTTGTTAAAAAATTTAAACCATAAGTCAAAACTGTCTGCCTGTGCATGACTTGGGTGATATGCTGGCGAGTCTGTATGGTGTTAAGCGAAATTATATATATATTTTTTTTTCTTCCTCTTCCTTCCTCTCTGGTAGACAGCTCACCTCTGCCTGCAGAGGATAGAGCTGTACCTTTCATAGCTGTCTGTCTGCTACAAAACATGTAACAGGCAGGCACTAAAACCTTTGATATCAGACTTCACAAATGTTTTTGACTGTTTAGCTTTATCCCTATGCCCACAAAAATATGTTAGCGGGCTAAAAAGTATCGGACCTAAATTTATCGGAATTGGTCCGCTGATGGTTTTCAAAATTATCTGGAAAGCTAATCCGCTAATGAAAACATTAGCTTCGATAATTAGCGGATTAGCGGAACTGTGCCCACCACTGGTTGGCACACGTTTCTTGTAATTTACTCATAAGTCTAAATATGTCCATTAATGCTGGCCACTGATTGGCTGAAACCTGCAGTCCTCATGTGGACAGACTGTTTCATTCACACACAGAGTAAATATTATCTGTTCACTTCAGTCCGATCCATCATGTATCCACATAAAGCTCCTGGTTTTGGAAAACGACGTCTGAAAGTCCTTTACTGTCGTGGCTGGAAACGTAACGTTTTAAATCAAGTCACTCCTTGGTTTTTCTGCTGCAGGTGCAATTCTCAGAGGATGCCGGCGTCGCGCTCTGAACACACAGAAGCCCTGCGATGATTTAAATTTTTAAAGCACCAGTCGCCCGCAATCTGATCACACCTGATCGCGGTCGACTGACAGCATTTCATTATTCAGGTCTATGATGACCTGATCAGGTCCGCTGATCAGATCACTCAGAGTTTTAAAAGTTTAAAGAGTCACACCGCTAAAATGGTCCACCAAGATAACAAATGAAAATTAAAAAAAATAAAATAATGTTAAATTACTGTGTTTCTGACCCACACCATACCGTGCAGTACTGACCTGAACCACTCAGTGGAAATGGGGCTGTTGGCATACGTTGGTTAATCGCCAAGGTGTGACAGCTGCATTAATTTATAAGATGTATGCCAGCATTTTTAATACGGTCAGCATACGCAGTCTAAATCATCAAGGTGTGACAAGGCGTTAAAGCCTGGTCCCCGGCTCTGAGTCATTATTCTGGTTTCTTTGTTTCAGAACGTGCAGCCAAATTAGTGGAACAACAAGAACGTGAAAGGACAACCCAGAGGCAAGCATCCCCGAGAGCAGGTACCCCAGTGGGGGCACTGATGGGGGTGGTGCCTTCGCCTAGCACTATGGGAATGATAAACCAGACACCTGTGTCAGGTAACCCCTTTTAGAGACAGCACGAGTGTTTGGCACATGGCAGCAGAGAAATGAGGCTGGACAGTTAAAAGCTGTAATTCTCTTTATTTTCTAACCATTTGAAACTTCAGTAAAGCAACCCTGCATTCTCACAGCAACGCCCCCTGCCCCCTTTTAAATTTTGGTACGCTGCCATTATTGTAATGTTTCATTTCTTTTATTGTCACTAGCTTTATAATAGGAAATTGCATGACAGTGGGTGCATGGTTCTTTTTGTTTTCATTTTTTCTGTGATAAGCACTTTATTTTTTTATTTATTTATTTTTGACACTTCACGCTTGTTTTGCCTACTAACGTTCATATCTGTCAGTCCCTTTTGCACAAGGAACCTTTAACGTCCCACAACATTCATTTCGTGTAGCTGATGTGTTAACTTTCTTATATCACAAAATTCTGTTTAATTTCTTCTCAGTGGGTATAATTGCCGAGGTTTATTAGAAAGTACGAGGTTTATTAGAAAACTAACCGGCAGTTTTATAAAAAAAAAAAAAACTATATGGATTTGAATCATGTGCGATTACGCCAGACATGCTTGAACCCTCGTGCGCATGCGTGAGTTTTTTCATGCATGTCGGTGACGTCATCCACCTGTGGGCAGGCTTTGAGTGAGCACTGGTCCAGCCCTCTCGGCTGAAATCCTTTGTCTGAGACGCTGCTTTGCTTTATCAAAATTTTTTCATGACCTGTGAGGGATATCCGAGTGGACACTATTCGAGAAATTCAGCTGGTTCTCGGTGAAAAGTTTAACGGCTGATGAGAGATTGTGGAGTTTCTTTCGCTTTAAGGACAGCTCACAAAGCGGATCGGCGCGGTCGGAGGTGGCGTTCGTCTGGCTGTTTCGAGCTGAAAACATCCTAATTTTAGGCTCTGTTCACCCAGGTCATCGTCAGAGAACAGAGAAGTTTCAGAAGAAGTCAGCATGAGGAGTTTATGCGGACATTCCACTGTTAAAGGAGATTTTGTAATGAAAGAATGTGCGGGCAAATTCGCCGAGTCGGTTCCGTGACGATGCCGCAAATCCGTCTGCGCCGCGACAGGAAAAACACCTCCGTGTTGAAAACCATTTGTAAAATTCAGGCAGCTTTTGATGGCTTTCAACAAGTGAGTATCTGAGAAATTGTTTAACAGCTGGGCATGTTCCAACTTGTCCGTTAAGGTTTCCAATGGAGGTGTTTTTCCTGTCGCGACCCCCCCCAGTTGGATCCGGCCCGACATGCGAATCTGCCTGCACGTTCTTTCATTACAAAATCTCCTTTAACAGTGGAATGTCCGCATAAACTCCTCATGCCGTCCTCTTCTGAAAGTTCTCTGTTCTCTGACGATGACCTGGGTGAACAGAGCCTGAAATGTGGAAGTTTTCAGCTTGAAACAGTGAGATGACGCCGCCTCGGAGCGCAGATCACCATCAGGCGCCGGGGGCCATCCTTATGGCGACAATAAATGTCCAAAATCTCTCATCAGCCGTTAAAATTTTTACAGAAAACCAGCTGAATTTATCGAATGGTATCCACTCAGTTGTGCCTTACAGTTTTTGAAAAAATTTTGATCAAACAAAGCAGCAGTCTCTGAGCCATTCCTAAACAATGAAAAAATCGACGAGAGGGTGGGCCACTCCTCACTCAAAGACTGCCCACAGGCGAATGACGTAACCGACAGGCGTGAAAAAACTCTCGCATGCCCACGAGGGTTCAAGCATGTCTGATGTAATCACACGTGATTCAAATCCATATGGTTTTTGAAAAAAATAATAAGGTCGGATACTTTTCTAATAGACCTCGTATGTCTGCCAAGGACGTAATAAAAATCACTTGCGTTTATTTGTCTGTCTGTCTGTTAGCAGGATTACGTCAAAAAAATGGCACGGATTTTGACGAAATCTTCACCACGGATAGATATTAGGCCATGGAAGGCTCCATTAAATGTTGGAGGTGATCCGCATTCTGGATCAAGATTTCACTTTGTATACGCTTTGAAGGTTTACATCAAAACTACTTCACAGATTCTCACCAAATTTGCACCACAAATAGATATTAGGGCATGGAAGACTCCACTGAATTTTGGAGGTGATCTGGATCCAGATTCAGATTCTGGATCAAGTTTCACTTTATATACAACCCCTGGCAAAAATTATGGAATCACCGGCCTTGGAGGATGTTTATTCAGTTGTTTAATTTTGTAGAAAAAAGCAGATCACAGACATGACACAAAACTAAAGTCATTTCAAATGGCAACTTTCTGGCTTTAAGAAACACTATAAGAAATCAGGAAAAAAAATTGTGGCAGTCAGTAACGGTTACTTTTTTAGACCAAGCAGAGGGAAAAAAATATGGAATCACTCAATTCTGAGGAATAAATTATGGAATCACCCTGTAAATTTTCAGCCCCAAAACTAACACATGCATCAAATCAGATCTGCTCATTAGTCTGCATCTAAAAAGGAGTGATCACACCTTGGAGAGCTGTTGCACCAAGTGGACTGACATGAATCATGGCTCCAACACGAGAGATGTCAATTGAAACAAAGGAGAGGATTATCAAACTCTTAAAAGAGGGTAAATCATCACACAATGTTGCAAAAGATGTTGGTTGTTCACAGTCAGCTGTGTCTAAACTCTGGACCAAATACAAACAACATGGGAAGGTTGTTAAAGGCAAACATACTGGTAGACCAAGGAAGACATCAAAGTGTCAAGACAGAAAACGTAAAGCAATATGTCTCAAAAATCAAAAATGCACAACAAAACAAATGATGAACGAATGGGAGAAAACCTGAGTCAACATCTGTGACCGAACTGTAAGAAACCGCCTAAAGGAAATGGGATTTACAAACAGAAAAGATAAACGAAAGCCATCATTAACACGTAAACAGAAAAAAACAAGGTTACAATGGGCTAAGGAAAAGCAATCATGGACTGTGGATGACTGGATGAAAGTCATATTAAGTGATGAATCTCGAATCTGCATTGGGCAAGGTGATGATGCTGGAACTTTTGTTTGGTGCCGTTCCAATGAGATTTATAAAGATGACTGCCTGAAGAGAACGTAAATTTCCACAGTCATTGATGATATGGGGCTGCATGTCAGGTAAAGGCACTGGGGAGATGGCTGTCATTACATCATCAATAAATGCACAAGTTTACGTTGATATTTTGGACACTTTTCTTATCCCATCAATTGAAAGGATGTTTGGGGATGATGAAATCATTTTTCAAGATGATAATGCATCTTGCCATAGAGCAAAAACTGTGAAAACATTCCTTGCAAAAAGACACATAGGGTCAGTGTCCATCCATCCATCCATCCATCCATCCATTTTCTTCCGCTTTATCCGGAGTCGGGTTGCGGGGGCAGCAGCTCAAGCAAAGCCGCCCAGACCTCCCGATCCACACACACCTCCCCCAGCTCCTCCGGGGGAACCCCAAGGCATTCCCAAGCCAGCCAAGAGATGTAGTCCCTCCAGCGTGTCCTGGGTCTTCCCCGGGGCCTCCTCCCAGTGGGACGTGCCCGGAACACCTCTCCAGCGAGGCGTCCAGGGGGCATCCGGAAAAGATGCCAGAGCCAACTCAACTGACTCCTTTCGGCGTGGAGGAGCAGCAGCTCGACTCCGAGCTCCTCCCGAGTGACCGAGCTCCTCACCCTTTCTCTAAGGGAGCACCCACCCACCCACTCATCTCGGCCGCTTGTACTCGCGATCTCGTTCTTTCGGTCATGAGCCAAATCTCATGACCATAGGTGAGGATCAGAACGTAGATCAATCGGTAAATCGAGAGCTTTGCCCTCCTACTCAGCTCTCTCTTCACCACGACGGTCCGATACAGCGACCGCATCACTGCAGATGCTGCACCAATCTGTCTATCGATCTCACGCTCCATCCGTCCCTCACTCGTGAACAAGACCCCGAGATACTTAAACTCCTCCACTTGAGGCAAGGACACTCCAACCTGAAGAGGGAAAAGCACCTTTTTCCGGTCGAGAACCATGGCCTCCGATTTGGAGGTGCAGTTTTTCATCCCGGACGCTTCACACTCGGCTGCAAACCGCCCCAGTGCACGCTGAAGGTCCTGATTTGACGAAGCCAACAGAACCACATCGTCTGCAAACAGCAGAGACGAGATTCTGTGGTTCCCAAACCAGACCCCCTCTACACCCTGGCTGCGCCTAGAAATTCTGTCCATAAAAATAATGAACAGAACCGGTGACAAAGGGCAGCCCTGGCAGAGGCCAACGTGCACTGGAAACAGGTTTGACTTACTACCGGCAATGCGAACCAAGCTCCTGCTGCGGTCGTACAGGGACCGGATAGCCCTTAGCAAAGGACCCCGGACCCGGTACTCCCGGAGCACTCCCCACAGGGTGCCCCGAGGGACACGGTCGAACGCCTTCTCCAGATCCACAAAACACATGTGGACTGGTTGGGCGAACTCCCATGAACCCTCGAGCACCCGATGGAGTGTGTAGAGCTGGTCCAGTGTGCCGCGACCAGGATGAAAACCACACTGCTCCTCCAGAATTCGAGGTTCGACCATCGATCGAATTCTCCTCTCCAGTACTCTGGAATAGACCTTACCGGGGAGGCTGAGGAGTGTGATCCCCCTATAGTTGGAACATACTCTCCGGTCCCCCTTCTTAAACAGAGGGACCACCACCCCGGTCTGCCAATCCAGAGGCACTGTCCCTGATCGCCACGCGATGTTGCAGAGGCGTGTCAGCCAAGACAGCCCCACAACATCCAGAGACTTAAGGTACTCGGGACGGATTTCATCCACCCCAGGAGCCTTGCCACCGAGGAGCTTTCTAACCACCTCGGTGACTTCGGCCTGGGTAATGGATGAGTCCGCCTCTGAGTCCCCAGTCTCTGCTTCCTCTTCGGAAGACTTGACGATGGGATTGAGGAGATCCTCGAAGTACTCCTTCCACTGCCCAACAATATCCCCAGTCAGGGTCAACAGCTCCCCACCTGCACCGTAAACAGTGCTGGTGGAGAGCTGCTTCTGCCTCCTGAGGCGTCGGATGGTTTGCCAGAATCTCTTCGAGGCCGACTGATAGTCCTCCTCCATAGCCTCCCCGAACTCCTCCCAGACCCGAGTTTTTGCCTCTGCGACCGCACGGGCTGCAGCACGCTTGGCCTACCGGTACCTGTCAGCTGCCTCTGGGGTCCCACCTACCAACAAAGATAAGTAGGACTCCTTCTGCAGCTTGACGGCATCCCTTACTTCTGGTGTTCACCACCGGGTTCGGGGATTACCGCCACGACAGGCACCAGAGACCTTACGACTACACCTACGAGCAGCCGCATCGACAATGGAAGTGGAGAACATGGTCCACTTGGACTCCATGTCTCCAACCTCCCCCGGGATCTGGGAGAAGCTCTCCCGGAGGTGGGAGTTGAAGACCTCGCTGACAGAGGGTTCCGCCAGTCGTTCCCAGCAGACCCTCATGATACGTTTGGGCCTGCCAGGTCTGACCGGCTTCCTACCCTCCCAGCGGATCCAACTCACCACCAGGTGGTGATCAGTCGACAGCTCTGCCCCTCTCTTCACTCGAGTGTCCGAGACACATGGCCGAAGGTCAAATGATATGACTACAAAGTCGATCATCGACCTCCGGCTCAGGGTGTCCTGGTGCCACGTGCACTTATGGACACCCTTGTGCTCGAACATGGTGTTCGTGATGGACAAACTGTGACTAGCACAAAAGTCCAACAACTGAACACCACTCGGGTTCAGATCGGGGAGGCCGTGCTTCCCGATCACCCCCCTCCAGGTCTCACTGTTGCCGCCCACGTGGGCATTGAAATCCCCCAGGAGATTAATGGAGTCCCCAGTCGGAGCGCTATCTAGTACCCCTCCCAGGGACTCCAGGAAGGTCAGGTACTCTGCACTGCTGCTCGGCCCGTAGGCCGAGACAATGGTGAGAGACCTGTCCCTGACCCGAAGGCGTAGGGACGCGACCCTCTCGTTCACCTGAGTGATCTCCAACACTTGGCAACTGAGCTGGGGAGCAATAAGCAATGCGACCCCAGCTCTCTGCCTCTACCTGTGTGCGATGCCAGATAAATGAAGCGTCCAGCCTCTCTCCAGGAGTTGAGTACCAGAGCCCAAGCTGTGCGTGGAGGTGAGCCCGACTATCTCTAGTCGGTATCTCTCAACCTCCCGCACAAGCTCAGGCTCCTTCCTCCCTAGCAAGGTGACACTCCATGTCCCAACAGCCAGGGGCTGTGAGCATGGACCGGGCCGCCGGGCCACCCGCCCTTGACCGCCACCCAATTCTCTCTGCACCCAACCCCCATGGCCCCCTCTGCACGTGGTAAACCCACAGGAGGGCAGGCCCACGTCACTCTTTCGGGCTGAGCCCGGCCGGGCCCCATGGGCTAAGTCCCGACCACCAGGCGCTCGCGCGCGAGCCACAACCCCAGGCCTGTCTCCAGGGTGGGACCCCGGCTCTGCCATACCGGGCGACATCTCGGTCCTTGATCTTTTTACTGGTCATGAAGGTTCTGAACTGCCCTTAGTCTCACCCGTCACCTAGGACCTGTTTGCCTTGGGAGACCCTACAGGGCGCACAAAGCCCCCGACAACATAGCTCCTAGGATCATCCAGGTACGCAAACTCCCCCACCATGATAAGGTGGCAGCTAGAGGGGGAGAGGGTCAATGTCATGGCCTGCAAATAGTCTGGATCTTAATCCAATTGAAAATCTTTGGTGGAAGTTGAAGAAAATGGTCCATGACAAGGCTCCAACCTGCAAAGCTGATCTGGCAACAGCAATCAGAGAAAGTTGGAGCCAGATTGATGAAGAGTACTGTTTGTCACTCATTAAGTCCATGCCTCAGAGACTGCAAGCGGTTATAAAAGCCAGAGGTGGTGCAACAAAATACTAGTGTTGTGTTGGAATGTTCTTTTGTTTTTCATGATTCCATAATTTTTTCCTCATAATTGAGTGATTCCATATTTTTTCCCTCTGCTTGGTCTAAAAAAGTAACCGTTACTGACTGCCACAATTTTTTTCCTGATTTCTTATAGTGTTTCTTAAAGCCAGAAAGTTGCCATTTGAAATGACTTTAGTTTTGTGTCATGTCTGTGATCTGCTTTTTTTTCTACAAAATTAAACAACTGAATGAACATCCTCCGAGGCCGGTGATTCCATAATTTTTGCCAGGGGTTGTAGTCTTTGAAGGATTATGTCAAAACTATTTCACGGATTCTCACCAAATTTGCACTGCAGATAGATATTAGGGCATGAAAGACTCCACTGAATTTTGGTGCTGATCCGGATCCGGATTCTGGATCAAGACTTCACTTTATATCGGCTTTGAAGGATTACTTCAAAACTACTTCACAGATTCTCACCAAATTTGCACCACAGATAGATATTAGGGCATGGAAGACTCCATTAGATTTTGGAGGTGAGCCGGATCTGGATTGGCGGACACCAGAAATCTCTGATTGCTCTTGTTTTATATGCCGACATAGCTGTATCATCACAGGAAGTAAAAAAAAAAAGGTATAACAGAGGAAAAATGCATTTTGAGAGATGATCTCAATTGTGGATTTTGTAACATTATGCAGCAAAGTGGTGTGAAACCATGACATCTGTGACATCTGATAATATTGCTGTTTTTGATCCATCCCGAATTATAACGGCAGAAAATTCCAGAACATTTAGCTTTCTTAAAGGTCTTGTGTGCAATGGGCAACTGTGCAGTTTTAGTGCATGTTATTTTGTTATAGTTGGTTGCATGTCATTTATGCATGGTTACGTCATTATGTCGTTCTCTCCTCACCCTTTTTCCCAAGGCATGATGGGAGCTTACAGCCCACCTTATATGCCCTATCAGGGCCCCCATGAGGGCTTGTTGAGTGTGGCTCCAATGCCACCTCACCCCACAGGGGGCCCCCACCTGCCTCCCATTCATCTCCAGCAAGGTATGCCTGCGTACCCTGGCATGCCTTATCAGGGTAAGGACCTCTGTCCTAGCCACACTTGCTCAGTCACATCCAGTCGTTTCTCTCCTGCTGGAGGGGTTTACCTTGTCCACAGGCTGCACAGTCAATTCATGTAAAGCACATGTCTCAAAGTGTACTCTCATCCCACACTTCTGTAGCAGTATCATCTAGTCACATCTGTAATGCATGCGAAGACTGAAACAGTAATGTTTAACTGATTATCGTTTATCAGTGATTTTCCTGGGGGTGTGGAGGAAACATTAATAAATCTGTGTGCCCTGTTGATGCGTAGATCAGAACTGCGCATATAATTAAGATAGGGGTTTCCAGTAATGCTGTTTTATATATATATATATATATATATATATATATATATATATATATATATATATAAAACAATGTGTGTATGTAATAAGATAAACTTGATTTACTAAAAAAGTGTGCGTTTTGGCTTTGTTTCATATCTGCAGTGTCAGTAGAGTGAGCAGTCAGTCTTCTGCTGCTGACAGAATGTAGTGCATGTTTTACAAGTACACCAACACACTGCTTCTCTTTAACTACACAATAAATCTAGTTTAGATAATCAACCGTGCATGTCAGCCTTATTGTTTCATAGCACAGAATCTAGTAGTGATTTTAAAACAGCCAGTGCACCTCTTTTTCTTCATATCTGTTCTGTTCACACATAATGTGTGCAAATGAAAACAAGGGAGCAAGTCCCTTTGGCTGCATGTTGATTTGGCACAATTTTTATGCCGGATGCCCTTCCTGATGCAACTCCACATTACATGGAGAAATGTGGCAGGGGGGTGGGGTTTGAACCGGGACATTTCTGTACTGAAACCAAGCACACTAACCATTTGGCCACCACCCCCTATGACTTACTATTGGTAATGGTTAAGAATAAAGTAGTTTGAACCATGTATACTTTGAAACCAAGTTTGGTTTTGACTGATTTATTGTTAACATCAGAAATTTTAAAATAAAGTAATTATGATTTCTCCATGTATCATTTGGTGTTGTGTCAGGAAGGGCATCCGGCATAACGCTTGAGTCAAATCAACATCCAGACCCACCTTGAATCTGCTGGGGCAACCCCAAGTGAAAACAAGGGCGCAGCCAAAGGGACTTACTTTTTATGATGGACATATATCTGGTATTTATTTTTATTCAGCTGGTAACTGTACAGCACATGCATGCACGTGAAAACCAAAACTCTAGCAATGTTAACACAATAAAATACATATAATCATTTACAACAGGCGTCGAGGCTGACTGAACACTCAATGGCCCGGTTTACATGAACATAAAAATCCAGTTGCTATCTGATTATTGGCCATTATGTGATTATTAACTGGTCATGTAAACAGCAATCCCTGATATACTTTATCTGATAACAACCGTTATCTGATTATGAGAAATCGGATTAACACACCTGGATTTCTCCCCAATACTCTGAATTCTTCAGTACATGTAAACCATTAATCTGATTTATTTTGTTGTTTTACATCTGCGCATGTGTACAAGCAGTTGTCACACACATTTCCAGAGGTACAGCATGACGACCTGCTGGCTCATTATAGAGGTTGTTGTGTCCCAAAAAAATTGACAGGACGCCTAAACATCCATGAATGGCCCTGTGTGTTGTTTCAGCGTTCTAAAGAGCAAATTTCTTGGCGATCTCTGTGATTTATAGACAAATTTATTAAAATTGAGTGGAGTTTCCTAAAACCATGACATCATAGTTTGGGTGTGACGAGAGAGTGAGAGAGAGCTCTTTTTTTCCCCTCAGTATAGGACCTGTCTTTTCTTCTTGGTCCACTTCTATAGAAATCCAAATAATAAACTGAAATCATGTAAACTCGATTTTTTTCCCATTATTGAATTACTGAAGTGCATGTAAACGCAAGAGATCAGATTATTACAGTTATCTGATTACTGGACCATAATAATCTGATTATTATGGTCATGTAAACATGGCTATTGTTGACCCAGCCCACATCATTAGCCCATACATGGCTGGAAAAAGCCTATTGATTGTTCTTATGATGAGCCTGGCATTTTTTTTTTTTACCCAGGAACATACCTGATTTTCATACCTTTTTTTTAACCAAATGCCAGCTATTTAGAAAAAAATATGTTTTTCCACAGTGAGTGAACAAACACAAATTAATTTTTGTCATTTAACAGGTATGATGGCCTCTGGGATGAATGGAATGGCAGGAAATCCTGTGCAAGGAAACCACTTTATGCAACAGGTTAGGCAGTCAAAATAAATGCCAATTCATAAGTACTCCCCTGCACCCCCCCCCCCCCCCTTATTTATTTATTTATTTTTGCATCATTGAACCAAATCTCAACTGTAGCTGTAAAATAATAAATAAATCAGTTTCTGAAATGTAATAGCAGGTTTGTGTTTGTGGCTTTATAATTAAATATTTCATATCTTATGTTAAAATTAAAGACTAATAAAAGAAACTTGTTGTATTTTAGCCTGGGATGTTCAGCCCAGGACAGCATGCACCTCCACCGTATCCAGGACCAGGTCAGCTGGGCCAGCCCTCACACCTGCAGCCCTCCGCTCCCATGTTTGTTGCTCCACCCCCAAAGATGCAGAGGGTACTCCACTCAGAAGCCTACCTGAAATACATCGAAGGCTTGAATTCAGAGTCCAGCACTGTCAGCAAGTGGGACCAAACACTCAAAGGTGGTTTCAGTGCTCTGTCTCTTGGGAAGCTTGTTTGAAAATGAGTTAGAAAGATTCATGTTCTGATTTCATGTTGGAAGGATTTGATTCATATACCGTAATTTCTGGACTGTAAGCTGCTACTTTTTTCACATGCTTTGAACGCTGCAGCTTAAACAATGATGCGGCTAATTTCTGGATTTCTACAGGCTTTCTCCTAAACTGAAATACATCAATTGATGCTGTCAACTGATTTCCTGAAAGCTGTGCCCTCATGCGGCGTAAATTGACACACAGTGTAAATATAAGGTCTTACCTGTTTGTTTTAGTGGATTCATCATGCTTTAATCCCTTGTAGTGGCTGAAGAAAAGTCCCTCTCCGGCACTTTGCGCCAGAGTTGCTCCGTCAGGTCAGTCAGCGGAGCTTTCCCCCAACCCTTCCCCACTGGGTCTCTGTCTTTGTGCAACAAGTTAAAAAAAAAAGTCACAGTGCCTCATTTACCACAGACTCCAGGTGATCCTGGCTGTACGTGATGAAATCTCAAGAAAAAGTTAAAATTACTCAGAGACACCATGCGCACGCTGGATGACGTGCGCTTCAATATTTACGTGTAACACCTTCAGGGGGAAAAAGCATTTATGGTATGTATTTAATTAAAAGTTAAAAAATCTTTCTGTCTAACATCTTTCTGTGTAAATATCTCATGTTACAACACAGAGACCTGCGGCTTATAGACAAGTGTGGCCTATTTATGTACTTTTTTTTTCTTTTTAAAATTGGTGGGTGCGGCTAATATTCAGGTGCGCTCTATAGTCTGGAAATTATGGTAATTATATTTAGTTTGTATATCCAATCACTTTAATTACTGATTTGTACAGGTTGATTGCAAGTTTCATGTTTATTTATTTATGTAACATTTAATAACATTCAAGCTAATTTTCAGTTTAAAACAAATATGTTGATGGAGACAGAGAGTACTTTAAGAAGGACATGTGTTCAAGTACCATACCATAGAGTTACATATATGAAAGCTAGAGTGTGGACTTCCTATACAGCTAATGTAACACTGCTGTGCCAACATGGGGGCACGGCCGCCATTATCAAAGAGGGGGGAAAAAAGGACACGAAGTACCCGGATGTGCAATACAGCGTGTATTAAGTGAATGTAGAGGCCAGAAAAAAAACTAAAAGAACAAAGAAATAAAAATAAGCGACACATACCTGAAGCTTTTGTACAACAATCACTTCCACATAAATTCAGCATTATTTCATAATAAAAGACAGGGAAACGATCAGAGCACCACAGCAGCATGACTGAGTCTGACGTGCTGCTGCGCATGCGTCATTTCGGAGCACCACCAGCGATTCACCAATTATTGCCTTGTTACTGTTTAAAACTGACTTTAGAATGATCTAAGAGGTTTTACTTGTCATCTGATAGTTAACTCATTTTGCCCCACCAGCAACAATTGTTGCTTAAGTGTATCACTGTCATTTTCTACTCACAATAAAAAAATCTCAAAGGCACTAATGTAACTTTTTCCACTTATAAAAAAAACAAATTCTGGACATAAACGGGTTAATAATCACATTATTCCCTTTGATCACTTTGGGTCTAAAGAGTCAGACTCAAAGGGTCAGACTCAGACATGCTGCTGTGGCACTCTGATTGCTCCCCCGTCTTTTATTATGAAATAATGCTGAATTTATTTGGAAATGATTGTTGTACAAAAGCTTCAGATATCTGTCACAGATGGATGATGATTGGAGTGGTCGGCAACAGTGGCACAAAGCCAGGTGTGAGTCCTCAGTCTAGCTTTCATATATGTAACTCTCCTTTATGTGGCGCTTGCATGTTTTCCTTCCTTTGCCCGGTTTTCTCTGAGTATTCCAGTTTTATGCCTTCATCAACACATGCACATTAGGTTCTTGTACCTTGGCGATTCACAGTTGTCAGGAAGGAAATGCAGCATAAGCATAAACTAAGATGCATATCTACACCGTAAGTTAACTTTTTTTAGTAATGATCGAGCAGGTAAGAATATGTTTGGCAAACCATACATTAGTATGTGCTTATTTGACATGAATCTAGATTCTGATTGACCTTGAATCAGCTCAAATGACTCCTTGGAGACAGTGAAATACCGTTTCTTCTCTGAATTATGCTTAGTTTGCCTGTTCCCATACTACGCTAAGTCAAAAACATTGTCTCCAAAACAGCCCATCGGCGAGACACCCACCTGACTAAAGAACAAGAGAGCAGACTACCTGTTCACTGGCTAAAGAGCAGAGGGGCCCACACCACGATGGCGGATGCGCTGTGGCGCCTGCGTGACCTGATGCTGCGAGACTCCCTCAACATTTGTCAGGCATACAATCTTTAAACCTGAAGGATGCTCAGAACACTTAGAGCTCAGTCACTGTTATCTTAAAATTATGGAATTTACCAAGGATTATAGAAAATACAAGCAATATTTTATAGCAAATCATGATGAATTTTATATTTATTAGCTAGCATAATAAAGCTTAGTGTAGTTGTACTGTATGTGTGTTTTCAGGGTTTTTTTAATGCCACTGAAGAATCTTGCTGTAAAATCATTGTTCTTTTGATTATGAATACTATCAAAATAAAACTGAACTTGATGTTTATATGTTTTAAATTGTACTATAATTATAGTTGAAGTATAACTTCACTTTGTTTTTCTTTTTTGTAACTTTAGTAAAACATTAGTAATTAAGCCTAGTGCATTATTTAACTTTTGACAACTGTAGATCAGAGAAATCTCTTTGTAAGGAAATACATGGGTATGGGTATCAGTAGAACACCTGCAGTACAGATTTGGATAAATGCACACTTTATTTTATTACACATTCTTGCATTTTGTGATGATTTACATCATATATTCGTCAGGAAAAATGCGCTACATTCAGCACCCTGCAGAATCAACCTAGGTTTTGAATGGCAGCCTCTCTGGTAGAAGGTCACAATGTTTCTGTGAAGGCTCTAAGTTGCCCAGGTAGTTTCCATAGTAGAGAAGCTTGAATCTTCGACTGGACTGAGTTGCTTGACGTGTCAGGAGAGCTGTCAGTCTCATCGTTAGGAGGGTGTCATTAGGAGGGTGCTAACTAGAGCACAATAGGTGCTAATTAAGCAATTGTTTAGGTCACTAGCCAATAGCAGTCTGCTCTCGGTAGGAGGGGTCTGGTTAGGGTTTAAACTCAGCTTTTGTGGCTTCTGTTTATTCTTCTCTACAAGAGTCAAGACAGAAGTCAGACTACCAGAGCTAGAATTTTAGCTGAGGAAGCTTCTGCGATTTGAAGCAAAACGTCCTCGCGTCAAGCAACCCAGTCCAGTCGAAGAGTCAGGTTTCTCTACTTCTCGGGGCAGAACATCGATCCATCCCAGCCTGGGAAATTACCAATCTGCGAATAGGTGATATGGTTGGTCCCCTTGGTCTTTTCCAGTTGTTGGTGGCCTCACTACTGGGGTACAACCATGCTGAACTGTACTCATAGTTGCTGGCTCCTCAAAATGCAAGCAGTATGCCTCACCTGATTCTTCTGAAAACTCTCGTTTGACATGGTGCTATTCCAACAGTTTGCCTAGCATAAAAACAATGTAAAACCCTTGTTGCACATCATCTTTTCCAAGATAATTCACCCACTCCTGATTGTCGAGTCCAAGAATCATTGAAAGCATGGACCTTTAGTCTTGATCCAGGGCAATCACAAATCCAGACACAAGATTCCTTTTACTCAACTTGAGAGCTGCAGTGAAGGCATTTGTTGATTCCACTCATCACATTGTTGTCATAAACAATAAAAAAACCTACATTCTTAAAGTGGAGGTAAATTACCCCATATTAAACATGTTTTAAGTGGGGTTATTTTGTGAAGTTTTAAGAATGACGTGGAGAAATTATGTTTCCGACCGGGTTGCGGGAGGAAACAAAACAAAAATGACTAAATTGTTCTGAAAAACAGCATTACATCATTCTTAAAATGTATGCAAATTATCCCATTTTAAACATCTTCAACTATATTATTTTTAATTATAGCCAGAACCGTAATAAAATGCACTAATCTGCATAAGTAATGTTTCTGAGATGTCTTGGATCCACAGCTGGTGCACTTGTCTCCCTGCTTTGAAGCTGCTTATGCCTCATTCTCTCAGGAATCGTAATTTAAATCAGCCAGAGTGGCGTACCGCAAAAAAAAAAAAAAAAAATCTGTGCCAAATCAACGCCATTCCATATTGGATCCACTGTGGTTATGTTCTGAAACAACAAAAAAACTCAACAGCCATCTAAAATTGCTGTAATGTAAAAAACACATTTCCTAAAAAGTATTATGTTTCTTTTATGGTATCACATTCCACAATGCGCCTAAAAATGAATAAAATAAATAAAATGATAAATAATGTAACCCTATAGTGAGCTTTTTTTGAGTGTTTCGGCTCTCGTGATGTCACTTCCAGAAGAGCCTGAAAGGCCATTCTCTTTAGTGTTTGCCTTGTGTACCTGATGTTCATCTTTTCACTGCCCGCATTTTTGATAGAAAAAATAACACAGGTTGGCATTGAAAGTGGTTGATTATCAAAAACAAAGGATACTTAATCGACGATTCTTAAGGTGTAACTAAGAAGTCAACAAAGGGAACAACGAGGTGAGGTTTTTTTGGGGGGCGTCTTAACGGTGCCCGGTTAAAATGCTAAAGCTAGCCAGCTGGCTTTAGCATTTTAACCGGTTGGAATTAGACCCAATGGCATTGTTATTCACTTATAATCGTTGAATATAGAAATGACAGGAAATGCAGCATTTAGTTTTGAAAGTACGTCATTTGTATACATTTGCTGCAGTGGTATTTAAATTATTTTTTCGTATTTACAGATCGTTTTCTGTCTGCTGTGTGTAGTTTCTCAGCTAGTTAGCTCTTGTCCTCTGATAACGGCCCAGTTTTAGTAACAATCTGCTCATATTCTGCTGACATGGCTAATTAGATTCTGCACAAAGGCAGTGAACGCCTGTAATTTTTACATTACAGCACACATTGCTTCTGGAGATCACCTGCACCGCGCCTGCTGTTCATGTTTTCTGCGTGTACCTTCTGCAACCACAGCTGATAAATCAAGGCTAGTGTTTCCTAGTGATTGGCTGGTCACACCTGACGTGGCCAATAAGTCGGGTCTGACTTAGCAGCAGGGCTAGTTGACACTGCGAGATCAAGGGTCCATTGATACTTGTCACCCAGATATGGTTAATTTGATTCATTGAATGCAGGTGAGTTTTTCATTTGAGAAAATCAGACAGTCTTCTGAGGCGGTTGCACAGGTCTGTGGTTATTGAATGGGGTACATACAGCTATCCCAGAGGTCTCAAACGGATTCCAGAAAGGGCCAAGAGGGAGCAGGTTTTCTTTGCAACCACCCACTCCTTCAAGTGTTTCACTGATTAACTGATTCCATTTGCTCAAAATGATGTTAATCAGTGAAATCACCTGCTGGAGTGGGTGGGTGCAAAGAAAACCTGCACCCTCTTGGCCCTTTCTGGAAATACACTCAACAAAAATATAAACGCAACACTTTTGGTTTTGCTCCCATTTTGTATGAGATGAACTCAAAGATCTAAAACTTTTTCCACATACACAATATCACCATTTCCCTCAAATATTGTTCACAAACCAGTCTAAATCTGTGATAGTGAGCACTTCTCCTTTGCTGAGATAATCCATCCCACCTCACAGGTGTGCCATATCAAGATGCTGATTAGACACCATGATTAGTGCATAGGTGTGCCTTAGACCAGTGATTTTCAACCTTTTTTGAGCCGCGGCACCCTTTTTATATTTACAAAATCCTGCGGCACACCACTGTCATGTGTCACGTGTCACGCACCACTAACTCTACTGTCTCTACACGGTGCGTTAGCACATTAGCAACACGTGCGGTACAGATATGACGTAACATAGTATACTATAGTCATGGAGCTGTATATAAGAACTAGAGAGCGCAGTCCCAATGCTGCACATTAAACGAAAACGTCCCTTCATGGACAGCGACATGACGTCTCCTAACCGGGCAAAATATTGATGAAGTACTCGGATGTTAATGCATTTTCAATGGAGATTCGCGACTGAACACACTCAGAAAAATGCTCGCAAAATACGTGTTAAAATGCCATTTTGTCCTGGATATCGAGCCAGTAAAATTAAATTACATTAAATTATGTCAGGAAAGTATTAAACTTACTCTGACACCCACACATTCACAAATATTAGTGTTGAAAGTTACACGGATCTGCGCTGTTAAGCTGCGCTGCTCGGCTGAGCTGCTGCTGTTCAACGCAGCGCGGCTCCTAAAACCATCACAATACATTTATATATATTATATTTTTACACAATTATCCTTTATTGACCGAGTTTCATTCATGAAGTCAGCGGTGTGTGTACACATCTCTGTGTGTGTGGCAGCACAGCGCGGGTCATTAATCTCATTATTTTAAGGTGCAAAAAAAAAAAAACTCCCCAGTCTTGTCGAACAAGTTTTAGTCACTAACGACAAGAATTTTAACTAGGCATTGGTCTAGCAGTGGAAAATATCAACTAGACATAAGTGAAATTAATGATCCGTGTCATCGGGTGACACAGGTACGGCAGGAGACATACAGCTGTTTATCATCCAAATATCACGGACAAAGTGACAACAATAACCAAAACCACTTACTTATGGAAGGAAATATTGTCTCCCTTGTTCTTCCATTTGTGACTTTGCCAACATGCGCAGCTTTCCAGCAAATTCCACCTGTTTCTTGACGAGACTAAGTGAACTTCTACGCACACAAATCACTAACTTGCCCGAATTAAAATGGCGATCACGCCTCCTTGTCGGCACACGGCTCAGCGCTACTGCGCGCCTTGCTGCCATCTACTGGAATAAAAGAGCATTACACCATCTGCCACACTATTACAGCACATACACCCGATAATATTTGATAATTGCCCACGGCACCCCTGACAATTGATCACGGCACCCTAGGGTGCCGCGGCACCCCGGTTGCGAATCACTGCCTTAGACTGTCCACAATAAAAGGCCACTCTGAAAGGTGCAGTTTTGTTTTATGGGGGGGGGATACCAGTCAGTATCTGGTGTGACCACCATTTGCCTCATGCAGTGCAACACATCTCCTTCGCATAGAGTTGATCAGGTTGTCAATTGTGGCCTGTGGAATGTTGGTCCACTCCTCTTCAATGGCTGTGCAAAGTTGCTGGATATTGGCAGGAACTGGTACACGCTGTCGCATACGCCGGTCCAGAGCATCCTAAACATGCTCAATGGGTGACATGTCCGGTGAGTATGCCGGCCATGCAAGAACTGGGACATTTTCAGCTTCCAAGAATTGTGTACAGATCCTTGCAACATGGGGCCGTGCATTATCCTGCTGCAACATGAGGTGATGTTCTTGGATGTATGGCACAACATTGGGCCTCAGGATCTCGTCACGGTATCTCTGTCCATTCAAAATGCCATCAATAAAATGCACCTGTGTTCTTCGTCCATAACAGACGCCTGCCCATACCATAACCCCACCGCCACCATGGGCCACTTGATCTACAACATTGACATCAGAAAACCGCTCACCCACACAATGCCACACACGCTGTCTGCCATTTGCCCTGAACAGTGTGAACTGGGATTCCCTGAAAACTCCCTTCTGTCTGATCATTTCTTAATAACATTTACATTTACTCTGATGGACTACCCAGCAGTGGGGAATAAGTTTCATTACACTAGAAGTCTTTCAGAAAGCGCTGTAACTAGGTTTAAGGATATGATTCCTTCTTTATGTTCTCTAATGCCATATACCAACACAGTGCAGAGTAGCTACCTAAACTCTATAAGGGAGATAGAGTATCTCGTCAATAGTTTTACATCCTCATTGAAGACAACTTTGGATGCTGTAGCTCCTCTGAAAAAGCTTTAAATCAGAAGTGTCTGACTCCGTGGTATAACTCACAAACTCGTAGCTTAAAGCAGATAACCCGTAAGTTGGAGAGGAAATGGCGTCTCACTAATTTAGAAGATCTTCACTTAGCCTGGAAAAAGAGTCTGTTGCTCTATAAAAAAGCCCTCCGTAAGCTAGGACATCTTTCTACTCATCACTAATTGAAGAAAATAAGAACAACCCCAGGTTTCTTTTCAGCACTGTAGCCAGGCTGACAAAGAGTCAGAGCTCTATTGAGCTGAGTATTCCATTAACTTTAACTAGTAATGACTTCATGACTTTCTTTGCTAACAAAATTTTAACTATTAGAGAAAAAATTACTCATAACCATCCCAAAGACGTATCGTTATCTTTGGCTGCTTTCAGTGATGCCGGTATTTGGTTAGACTCTTTCTCTCCGATTGTTCTGTCTGAGTTATTTTCATTAGTTACTTCATCCAAACCATCAACATGTCTATTAGACCCCATTCCTACCAGGCTGCTCAAGGAAGCCCTACCATTATTTAATGCTTCGGTCTTAAATATGATCAATCTATCTTTGTTAGTTGGCTATGTACCACAGGCTTTTAAGGTGGCAGTAATTAAACCATTACTTAAAAAGCCATCACTTGACCCAGCTATCTTAGCTAATTATAGGCCAATCTCCAACCTTCCTTTTCTCTCAAAAATTCTTGAAAGGGTAGTTGTAAAACAGCTAACTGATCATCTGCAGAGGAATGGTCTATTTGAAGAGTTTCAGTCAGGTTTTAGAATTCATCATAGTACAGAAACAGCATTAGTGAAGGTTACAAATGATCTTCTTATGGCCTCGGACAGTGGACTCATCTCTGTGCTTGTTCTGTTAGACCTCAGTGCTGCTTTTGATACTGTTGACCATAAAATTTATTACAGAGATTAGAGCATGCCATAGGTATTAAAGGCACTGCGCTGCGGTGGTTTGAATCATATTTGTCTAATAGATTACAATTTGTTCATGTAAATGGGGAATCTTCTTCACAGACTAAAGTTAATAATGGAGTTCCACAAGGTTCTGTGCTAGGACCAATTTTATTCACTTTATACATGCTTCCCTTAGGCAGTATTATTAGACGGTATTGCTTAAATTTTCATTGTTACGCAGATGATACCCAGCTTTATCTATCCATGAAGCCAGAGGACACACACCAATTAGCTAAACTGCAGGATTGTCTTACAGACATAAAGACATGGATGACCTCTAATTTCCTGCTTTTAAACTCAGATAAAACTGAAGTTATTGTACTTGGCCCCACAAATCTTAGAAACATGGTGTCTAACCAGATCCTTACTCTGGATGGCATTACCCTGACCTCTAGTAATACTGTGAGAAATCTTGGAGTCATTTTTGATCAGGATATGTCATTCAAAGCGCATATTAAACAAATATGTAGGACTGCTTTTTTGCATTTACGCAACATCTCTAAAATCAGAAAGGTCTTGTCTCAGAGTGATGCTGAAAAACTAATTCATGCATTTATTTCCTCTAGGCTGGACTATTGTAATTCATTATTATCAGGTTGTCCTAAAAGTTCCCTAAAAAGCCTTAAGTTAATTCAAAATGCTGCAGCTAGAGTACTGACGGGGACTAGAAGGAGAGAGCATATCTCACCCATATTGGCCTCTCTTCATTGGCTTCCTGTTAATTCTAGAATAGAATTTAAAATTCTTCTTCTTACTTATAAGGTTTTGAATAATCAGGTCCCATCTTATCTTAGGGACCTCGTAGTACCATATCACCCAATAGAGCGCTTCGCTCTCAGACTGCAGGCTTACTTGTAGTTCCTAGGGTTTGTAAGAGTAGAATGGGAGGCAGAGCCTTCAGCTTTCAGGCTCCTCTCCTGTGGAACCAGCTCCCAATTCAGATCAGGGAGACAGACACCCTCTCTACTTTTAAGATTAGGCTTAAAACTTTCCTTTTGCTAAAGCTTATAGTTAGGGCTGGATCAGGTGACCCTGAACCATCCCTTAGTTATGCTGCTATAGACGTAGACTGCTGGGGGTTCCCATGATGCACTGTGTCTTTCTCTTTTTGCTCTGTATGCACCACTCTGCATTTAATCATTAGTGATCGATCTCTGCTCCCCTCCACAGCATGTCTTTTTCCTGGTTCTCTCCCTCAGCCCCAACCAGTCCCAGCAGAAGACTGCCCCTCCCTGAGCCTGGTTCTGCTGGAGGTTTCTTCCTGTTAAAAGGGAGTTTTTCCTTCCCACTGTAGCCAAGTGCTTGCTCACAGGGGGTCGTTTTGACCGTTGGGGTTTTACATAATTATTGTATGGCCTTGCCTTTCAATATAAAGCGCCTTGGGGCAACTGTTTGTTGTGATTTGGCGCTATATAAAAAAAATTGATTGATTGATTGATTGATTGATCCATGAAGAACACCTCTCCAATGTGCCAAACGCCAGCGAATGTGAGCATTTGCCCACTCAAGTCGGTTACGACGATGAACTGGAGTCGGGTCGAGACCCCAATGAGGACGACGAGCATGCAGATGAACTTCCCTGAGACGGTTTCTGACAGTTTGTGCAGAAATTCTTTGGTTATGCAAACTGATTGTTTCAGCAGCTGTCCGAGTGGCTGGTCTCAGACGCTCTTGGAGGTGAACATGCTGGATGTGGAGGTCCTGGGCTGGTGTAATTACACGTATGGTTATACGTGGTCTGCGGTTGTGAGGCTGGTTGGATGTACTGCCAAATTCTCTGAAACACCTTTGGAGACAGCTTATGGTAGAGAAATGAACATTCAATACACGAGCAACAGCTCTGGTTGACATTCCTGCTGTCAGCATGCTAATTGCACGCTCCCTCAAATCTTGCGACATCTGTGGCATTGTGCTGTGATAAAACTGCACCTTTCAGAGTGGCCTTTTATTGTGGGCAGTCTAAGGCACACCTGTGCACTAATCATGGTGTCTAATCAGCATCTTGATATGGCCCACCTGTGAGGTGGGATGGATTATCTCAGCAAAGGAGAAGTGCTCACTATCACAGATTTAGACTGGTTTGTGAACAATCTTTGAGGGAAATGGTGATATTGTGTATGTGAAAAGTTTTAGATCTTTGAGTTCATCTCATACAAAATGGGAGCAAAACCAAAAGTATTGCGTTTATATTTCTGTTGAGTGTAGTTTAAAACCTCTGATCCTTAAAACCATGGTCAACAGGTAGGTGGTGACATAATGGTTTGCACGTTGGACTGGGATGCCAGCGTTCGCTTCTCGATTGCAACCAAGCTCCCAACTGGCACCTTGAACAGATGTGTTGGGGAAGAATGAGAGATATGTGCCGTAGGCCCTTCTGGAAGTAAGCTGCTGATAAAGTGGTTACCCACGTTAAAAGTAACGAAATAAGTAACTGTGGGCATGAGGCCCTGGTACGTAAGCTGGAAAAGACTGCTAAAAAGATAGCTAACTTTAGAAACCACTTAAGATTTAACCTGAGATGCAAACAAAACAGTGTTATTCCCGAATGCATGAGGCAAAAGGCACTAGAAGCAGGTCACACAGCAGAAAAGATCCAGCACAGTTACCTTAGGAGTATTTTGGGTCTTAGAATTAGAAGGCTTCATTTTAAAATATTAGACCTCCAAAATAATCTGGATAGTCTGCACAAAATGTTAGAAACCTTAGTGGGGGAAGAGGCCCATAATAAGATCACAAAGTTCATAGTTAAAATTCAAATGGCTGAGCATTTAAAAAGTAAGGAGCGGCAAATCGGGAAGTTTCACAACCTTTTAGTGCAGAAAAGGTGTACTTTCAGTGGGAGTATTTTTAAAGATACACCCAGACAAATTAGTGACAACAGGGAAAATTGGGTAAAGAATCTCTCCAACAGGGTTCTTACACAGACAGAAAAGGATGTGCTCGCTAAAGGACTAAATTTCTCAGTGACCCCTAAACATATTCCGACAGTAGATTACATCACTGCAGTAGAGTCAGCCATTAAACATAACAGTTTGTCAGTCACAAGCTGGGGACCTCCGACTAAGAGTCACAGCAGTGCTGAACAGTGCTAAGCCTCCTCAGTCCAACATCACAGGAGAAGAACGGAAAGCTTTGTCAGCACTGCAAAAGGACCAAAGCATCCTTATCCTGCCAGCGGATAAAGGCAGCTGCATGGTGGTCCTGAACACATCGGACTACGAGGCCAAGATCAACAACTTGCTCAGTGACTCTAACACATACGAACGTCTGAAGAGAGACCCCACGAGCAGCTATAAGAAGAAAATCATTAGCTACCTCCAAAACCTGGAGAAAGAGGGACTCATCGACAGGCAGACATACTACAGACTGTACCCTGGGGACGCCACTCCGTGCATCTATGGACTGCCCAAAATCCACAAACAGGATGTGCCACTCAGGCCTATTGTATGTAGCACAGATTCCATCACGTACAATTTGGCCAAGTACCTCAAGTGGATTTTGGCTCCTCTAGTGAGTAACTCAGACCACCATGTGGAGAACACGCAAGATTTTGTGAACAAGATCAAGGACCTACAGCTGGAGGCAGATGAAACTATGGTGTCATTTGATGTGACATCGTTGTTCACCTGCATCCCCACTGCTGAGGCCGTCTCAGCTGTGAGGCAGAGACTGCTGGAGGATGTCTCTACTTGAAAGGACCAAACTCACACCAGACCACATCTGCCAACTCTTGGAGATCTGTCTCAACACCACGTATTTCCTGTTTAGGGGGAATTACTACACACACGGGTCAAAATCAAGCAACAGCAAGTTGAGGACTTTACAGAACACATCAACTCGGTGGACGCCAATATCAAGTTCACACGTGAGGATGCCAGAAACAACCATTTAGCCTTCCTGGACTGTGATGTTACGATTGAAGAGAATAGGCAGCTCCAGACAGGGGTTTACAGAAAACCAACTCACACTGACCAATATCTGCTCTTCGGCTCAAACCACCCCCTTGAACACAAGCTCGGGGTGATCAGGACGCTTCAACACAGAGCCCTACAGGTGCCCACAACTGCAGAAGGAAGGGCTAAAGAACAACAACGTGTCCGGAAAGCCCTCACAGTATGTGGGTACCCATGATGGTCCCTGGACAAAGTGCAGAAGTCCCAGAGAACAAAGAGACCAGATAGACAGGAGATGGAAACAAGAAGAGTGTCTCTCCCTTATTTAGCAAGAGTAGGGGAAAAACTACAGAGGATCTTCAGACAGCACAAAATCCCAGTTTACTTTAAACCGGTTAACACCTTGAGACAGAAATTAGTTCACCCTAAGGACATGATCCGTAGTTACAAACAGAGCAATGTAGTGTATTCTATCAGATGTCAGGAAAACTGTAACGAACACTACATAGGTGAAACGAAGCAACCTCTACACAAAAGGCTATACCAGCACCGCAGAGAGGGCGCCAGTGGACTTCAGTCTGCGGTTCACCTCCACCTTAAAGACACTAACCACACGTTTGAGGACAAGGAAGTTAAAATATTAGCCAGAGAGAAGAAATGGTTTGAGAGAGGGGTCAAGGAGGCATTCTTTGTGAAATGTCTGAAACCCAGCCTTAACCGGGGAGGGGGTCTGAGACACACTTTATCCCCTGTTTACAATGGGGTACTCAGGTCAAAGGAGTTTCAGTCTTTTGTTCATGGTAATGAGTCATTCACGTCATCAAGGGAGCCATCAGAAAGGCATCCATCCCATCATTAGAGGGACAGCTGTCCTGCCATTAGGTGTGCTAACTACAGCACAATAGTTGCTAATTAGAGCTATTGTTTAGTCACTAGCCTATAGCAGTCTGCCTTTCAGTAGGAGGGGTCTGGTTAGGTTTAAAACTCCAGCTTTTGTTGGCTTCTGTTTTATTCTTCTCTACAAGAGTCAGACAGAAGTCAGACTTCCAGAGCAAGAATTTTAGCTGAGGAAGCTTCTGCGATTTGAAGTGAAACGTCCTCACGTCAAGCAACCCAGTCCAGTCGAAGATTCAAGCTTCTCTACTAAATGAAGTATTCACATTTAACAAGTTGAGATTACAGAAGTTAGATATTTAATAAAAAAGTGTAATAGTCAAGTCAATGTAATTATGACATGCAGTTGATGCAGGATTCTGTTTAATTTATATCGCACCAAATCACGTGTCACCCCAAGGTGCCTCATAGTGGTAAGGTCAAACCTTACCAAACCCTCTGAGCATACGTATGGGTAACAGTGGTAAGGAAAAAACTCCCCCAGGTATTTTTTGAGGAAGAAACTTCATGCAGACCAGACTCAGAGGGGTGACCCACTGCTTAGGCAATACTAACAGTATGATAAAGGGAGATGAAATGAAGTGGCAAACAACCAAAAAAGAAAGTCCATGTCATAAAAAGTCTATTCAGTTCTTTGTTTCCTATAATCCCTCTGGTGGCCCCTCTGTGCTTCCTAGAATGCACCGTGGCACGAGCCGAGTTCCGGTGGCTCACAGCGCATGTAAACGATGGCTAGCGAGGATGTGGATGCCGTTGATCCAGTGAGTTCATGGGCGATTATGATGACACGTTCTCCCAAGTTGAGAGGGTTATCTAGAGGAGGTGTAGCCCCTGTGATGGACTTCTGCCATGCCCCGATGTTGTCTTGTTGTCCATACTTCAGGAGGTTTGTTTACATTGTGCCCTTAACTGGAACTCTGCTGAAACTGTCCTCTCGCGTGAGTCACGGACCATGAGATGGTGTGAGAGTCACAACTGTGAAACAGCGACTAGGACATGATCTTGTTATTTTCGTAATGGGGACAGATAAAAAATCATTGACAAAAGAATCAACCATATTTTTTGCTGTGTAGAAATGGACACTTATACATCTGTGTTCTAACTTTCTAGGCAGAGCTTTTACCATTCAGCCGTCTTGGTGAACACTTCCTTTCATCGCAGCTTCTGAAAACTTCTTGACTTCAGCCTACTACTGATTGAAGACCAGTAAGAATGTCCCAGCTCCAATTTCAGTGTCCAGGTAGCTCCATGCCTGCTGCTTCTGCCCCTCTTCAGCTGGGACAGCCGCAGCCTGGCTGTAGCATCCCTTGTGCCTCAGGCACCCTCCCCTCAGAGAGCGCCAGTCAGCCCATCAGGAACTCTGCTCTCCCCGCGGGCTCAGTCACTCCCTACAGCACCACCACAGGTTTGTTCATTTTCTTTTTTCTTGAGAAAAGTTTTTATATATATATATATATATATATATATATATATATGTGTGTGTGTGTATAAAATCTGTCAGTCATATACAGGGTGGGCCAATAAAATGTTACCACTTTTTGATCGTACACAAGTTTTTGAAATGAGAACTTATTTGAAAATTTTATTTACAGACTTGCAACAGAAGCATCAAATTAACATTTGATACCAAAGTTTTCCCACTTTGTCTCTTGTTTTCTGCACAGTTCAATAATTGATGACATGTTCGATCCATGCTCCTCTTCTTTGGATTACAGCTGGAACATGCACATTGAAGTTTGTGATGACATTGTCACACATCTCGAGGGATTCTCCAAATTTCTTTTTCATTTTCAGGAATTGATATTCCTAAAAATGAAAAAGAAATCCTTATCTTGGAAATTGTACAAAATAAAAAAAAAGTGGTAACATTTTATTGGCCCATCCTGTATTTTAAACCAACACTTGATATTAACTGTCTCTGGAGGACCTCTTTTGTTGTTGTGGTGATAATCATTGAAAATGCAATGCAATCTGTGCTTTCCAAGCTGATAATGCAGTATTTGCTTTAATTTTTTTTTGTAGTAGTATCTAACATGGCAAACCCTAAAGAGAAGACCCCCATGTGTTTGGTGAATGAGTTAGCCCGTTTCAACAAGATCCAACCTGAGTATAAGCTGCTTTCTGAGCAAGGACCAGCTCACTCCAAGGTACTTTAACAAATGCCAACATCACCTTTGAAAAATAACAGGAGTCTTTATGGGCACAGTTAGATATCTTTGTATTAGGCTGTGGAACTGAAGGTGACTAGGCCTGCAGAAAGCTAACCTCAAGGAAGCCTTGAGATGGAATAGGAGCCACTTTTAGTTATTACACTAAAGCTACATTATTGTTTGTGTAATCAACTGCAGCTTTTCATCGTGGTTAATGACTAAACCATTTTCAACAGAGATATGCCTAAGACAGCTGTATTGAAACAGGATTTTCCAACCAGGTCGTTAGAACCAGCTTACATTTAATGAGACTGCTGTACTGATTTGTAAAAAATGAAGTGGAATTGTGCAATTTGACATGTTGTTGGACATTTTTTATAACTGTCTGATTGTATCAAACTTTTTGTAATTCGTTTTGCTCAGTTATACAGGTTGGGGGAAAATATCCAATGGCATTTTTCCCCACACAAGAATTGTGATTTTTAAGTTATTACAATAATAACTAAAGTCCAGGTTTATATTACTGGTCTCAATTCAGTTTTTTTTTTGTTTGTTTTTTTTTTAGGATTACATTTGACTTCCTCAGTACCATATTGGTCTTCATTTCTGCCTCATCAATTGTCAGTTATTTTAAAGCTTCTAGTTAATATACATAATTCACAATCCAGGCTTATATCTTCTTCTGAAATGATCTCTTTCCAGTTATGAGTGAACCAGTTGTGGTTCCTGTTATTCCCAAAAAAACATCTTGCATACATACGTGTATCATTTTCTGTCAGATTTTCTCAGTGAGGCTCACACTGGGAGATCAGCACTGGGAGGCAGAGGGGACCAGCATCAAGAAAGCTCAGCATTCCGCTGCTGCATCTGCTCTTGCTGAGACGACACTTCCCAAACCCACTCTGAGGACACCCCGTAACACAGGCAAGAATGCAGGTGGGCCAGTCCCACTGGTTCCATCACAGCCATCATATGCTCATTTGGAGAAAATATTTTATGCTTGTCTGTACCTTCTTAACTATTTATTTGTGGGTGTTGTTTGTATGTATTTAGATTGCATGACGCATACTATGGAGTTGAATGCATTGTGTGTGAAACTTGGTAAAAAGCCTATTTATAAACCCATTGACCAATACCTGGGGATGAGACCTCCAAACTTCAACTACAATGTCCGGGCTCCAGGGGTTTTCCAACGCTCTATGCATCAGTGAGTTTCCCTTAGTTGGAAATCTTTTGAAAGAATATTGAGATGAAATTTAGAAGTACTTTAGTGTAATTAATGTAAGATGGACAAATTCTTACATTTAGCATCATTAACCTTGTTTCCAGTTATTACTACCCATTTCCTCCAGTGGGACCAATGTTTTACCACATGGAGCTTTCCATCGGAGGCCAGCAGTTTATTGGGAAGGGACGCACCCGACAGTTGGCCAAACACGATGCAGCTTCCAAGGCCCTGAAAGTGCTTCAGAAAGAGCCAATTTTACAGCAGTTGCCAGTGGTAAGACAAAGTATATGTCCAGCATAGAATAAGGCCCTGTGTCCATTATCCCAGTGGTTTCAGCATTTTCAGTAAGGGGAGGAGACCTGCATGTGGGATAAAAATCTTACAGCGATGTTATAATGTATAGTGATTTTAAGAAGTACTCATCCTCAGCAAGAACCAAGCTTCTGTCCAATCTGCTGTCATAGGTGACTTTTGTGCATGTGGGTTATGTTTTCCTGCTGATGTGATAGATTTTGAATAGCAAATCAGCAAAAATAATCCTCTCCTCCAATTTGCCTGAACAGGCCCTGCAATGATGTGGGTGTGTCTTTCTGAGAAATTTAGACATTTACAAATTAAAAGTGCTCTGAGCACCACATTAAAAACAAAAGCTGGCCTGCTTTTTAAAAAAAATGACACTGGTTATCTTTTTTTGTTTGTTTGTTTTTTGATACAGCTGCAGATGATCTGTTCTTGTTTAAGCCCGGGTCACACGTTGCTAGCTGAATGAAGGAAAAGGTCACAAAGCCACAAATTGTTGAGGAAAAAATGGATGAATGAGCTGGCACTTCTCCCATTACCAAAAAGCCTGCGAGTGCAGAGCACATAAAAGACCGAAACTAACAAAAGAGAAAAAAACGACGCAAACAGCGACCTTGGCGCTCTGTAGCTGTGAGAGCTAGTTGTCTTGACAACAGGCCTGTCTTCACTGCAACAACACGTGCGCGCACATGTTGTTGTCTCCAGCTGCAACGTGTGTAAATAGTTAAAGTAGTTGATCAGACATTCTTGTCGCTATTGTTTCTGTATGAAAACATTGCTTTTTGCCCCACACATGGGCGAGTCACGTTCAGCTCGTTGGATCTTTATTTATTGATCTGTTCAGATACCGTCAGTGTTCGTGCAAGACATCGGACTTGGGAGGTTGGGTGACAATCAAACAGAACACTGATGTTACGGGAACTACGCAAACGATGAGGAACCATCAAGACTGAAAGCAAAACGGAATACGGACAAATTGAGGTTGTTGTCAGGATTGGGTCACATTTTTCAACAGTTTGAAAATTCTGACAAAGCGCCTGCTATAGAAACGAAGGTGGACAACGGTTAAATGATGTCTCAAAAAGTCAACTTAAGTCCAGATTTCTTGTTTTGGCTTCGGTGTCCTTCGTTAGTGCCGTGTGACCGAGGCTTAAGAGTAACTGGAGAAAAGACGCTAGTGCCCGGTAGAAAGAGGAAGGAAAAAAGCTATGTCGGACATGAGGCCTAATGCTGCACTTAATGACCTGTGCTGATATTCATCTTTTCTTTATGCATTGTTCTCTTTACAGATGAATGGAGAGCCTGAGGAAGAGAACCTCAACAAATCAGAAATCAGTCAAGTTTTTGAAATCGCGCTTAAACGAAACTTACCTGTGAACTTTGAGGTTTGGGAGGATTTACTTTCTTTTAAGTTTAAAGGAATAAGACCTATACACACAATGGGTATAAATGACAAGAACATAACTTTTTTTTTTTTCCTTTGCTGAATTCAACACAATAAATATTTAAGAAATGTAACATGAATTTGGTGAGTACTTGCATAGTATAACACTGAAAAAGCTCACTACAAAACAAATGAACGGATCATTCAGCATTTGTGGGGGCTTCCCAGACAACCTGTTTGATACAGGTAATCATTTTAACCCTCTTTGTGACAGACGGTTTGAACAGCTGTTACTACCCCTTGATTAGTCCAATTTGTACACTTGAATTTGAACTTGGAACATGCTGGTTTGATCCTAAGACAAAATTGAACATTTTATCTGCCTGTAGTGTGTAAAGGCCTTCAGTCCAGTATCTCAAGACCAGTTTGACAACATGATTGGTGTAGGAGTTTAAAAAAAAAAAAATATATATATATATATTATTATTAAAAAAATTTTTTTAACATAGGTTTTAAAGGAAGAGGGGCCACCCCACATGAAGAGTTTTGTTGTGCGAGTTACTGTTGGAGAGTTCACTGGAGAGGGCGAGGGAAAGAGTAAAAAGATTGCCAAGAAGCTGGCAGCAACAGCGGTACTGGGAGAGTTGAAGAAGTTACCCCACATACCCAGTGTGGAAAAGCCTGTGCCACGCATCAAAAAGAAAACTAAATCTATCATCAAGGTACTATGACTAGTTATTGTGTGACTATGACTGGTTACTGTGTTACTAGTTACTGGACAACATAGTGGACTGAACACATAACACAGATGCCCCGTACATGAAGAGCCAAAGTCGTCTTCACCTGCTGAGGAGCCTAAGGTCCTTTGCTGTGTGCAGGGCATTGCTGAAAACCTTTGACTCTGGTGGCATCAGTTATACATTATGCTGTGGTCTGCTGGGGCTGTGAAAGTTCTGAGAGGGAAAGGAAGAGACTCAGTGGATTAATCAGACAGGCTGGCTCTCTCCTGGAATGTACTTTGGACTTCATAGAGGTGGTGGGTGAGAGGAGGATGTTAGCTAAGCTGACCTCAATTATGGACAACCTTTCTCACCCCTTACATGAGACCGTGGGAGCCTTATGCAGCGCCTTCAGTAATAAATTGGTGCACCCTCAGTGTAAAACAGAATGCCTCAGCAGGTCATTTATTCCAACTGCAGTAGACTGTAAAATGTTTCTAGCACCATCAACTACATATACAGTCACCTTTGGTGCTTGATTACATACACAAGTGTGCAATACTTGTGTGTGCATACTTATACTCGCTATATTCTATTTTTCATGTAATCCATTCACGTCAGTATTTATGCACCCACCAGCAAACATCGCAATGTACTGTAGTCACCTTTCTTTAATGTAAATATTTTCTCTCCTCCTGTACAACTCTTGCTGCTGCAACATGTGATTTTCCCCACTGGGATGAATAAAGTTCATCTTACCTTAGTTGAAATTAGCACAATAGATGACACTCCAGGGTGTGACATATTGGTCACACCCTACTAAAAGTAAATGCTTTCCTTGGTTGCACCAGTGCTCCTCCTGTTAGACAGGTCCATCTATCTGTATGTGTATTTTTGTAGTGTTAACTTTTCCTTCTTTACCTGCAATCTGTGAATACTTGACCTCTAATCTGCCTGATTGGCTCTGACCATGATTTTTTGTTGTTTAAATTCACCAACATCATGAATACAGATAGAAGGATCAGATGAAACTGCACCCTGTACCCCTTCTTTACTGATGTCACAACCTTTGAACACACCAGTAATTCAAAATGAATTGAACTGCTTGTTTTTGTTGGCTATTACACCTGTGATCCACCATCTATCTCACTTGTCTCCAGTAAAATGCCTAATCCTGATGCATTGTCTTCTGTGGAGATGACCTGATTCAATTGAAAATATTTGTCCAGTTTCTGTAGCTTCAGACTAATACAACCACCATTATGTCATTTAATTTAAAAGAATGTGGCTGGAAGTAATGCTTTTGTTGTCCGAGCATTGGCGTTCAAATTGGAATACTAAGCCATAATGTCAGCAAGAAACACACTGTGCACAGGGTGGACAACAGAGCGGCCCCCCACCCCACCATAGCTTTTTCAGTAGTAGACAGGACTCAACTTGAAGGAGTGAAATTTAACAGTGGTTTTATGTCAGTTAGGTAGGTCAGTGGGATAACTGGGATACAGACACATAGACCTGGGTTTGGTGGTAGTCATGCTACCCATCTGGGTCCTGGAGAAAGCACTTAATGAAAGTACATTGTCCCTGTAGTGTACACTGATTTGTAGGGGGGCCATTCAGTTGGTGACACTGGATTAGGTCATTTTCATCCCGTTTTTTTGGATCATGGGCAATCACGGTAGAATGGCGCCCTGTGGAATAAGGGTGTAAAAGATGATTTGTAGACACTCATCCTGTTCAGTTTTCAAACTTTCTGAGTGCCCCTTAATTACATGCTGGTGAGCCTAATTGAAAAACTTAGGCATCCCAGTGCAACCACTGTAAAATGTTAGTCTGAAGTCGTCAGGGAAATGTATAATGGTTGCAGTATGTAATATTTAACCTGTCGCTCCACCAGCTGCAGACCAGCCCAGAATATGGCCAGGGTATGAATCCCATCAGCCGCCTGGCTCAGATCCAGCAGGCAAAGAAGGAGAAAGAACCAGAATACAGCATTGTGACAGAAAGAGGTGTACCGCGACGCAGGGAATTTGTTATGCAGGTGACGACAGCAGTACAGTCTCGATAACATGCTTTCAGTGTGTGTTTTTCTTCTAATCAATTCTACTGTTTTGTGGAAAAGGTGACTGTGTGTGGCCAGTCTGCAGAGGGAATGGGACCCAGTAAGAAGGTGGCCAAGAGGAATGCAGCAGAGAAAATGCTGGAGATCTTGGGATATAAAGTGCCTCAGCCTCAACCCCCTAAACCGGCACTCAAATCTGATGAAAAGGCATTTTTTACTGCCATGTGTTGTAAACATTTAAACACATTTATCTGTCCTGAACTTGCGCATTATCTGTGGTGTTTTTGTAATATTTAGACACCAGTGAAAAAACCTGGTGATGGACGCAAGGTGACCTTCTTTGAACCTGGATCTGCAGAGGATGCAGCAGTGGGTGAGTGACAAAGCACTTGATTTCCACTAGATTCCAAAACGTTTTACTGGACATACTGAAGCATTTAACACTTCCATCAAAGGCATTATGTGATGAGCAGTCATTGTCCTCCCCCCTTTAACACAATTATCTCCATGAAATTTGTTGGATTTCTCACTTGGGATCTAGTTCATGGGTTAAAGTTCTCCGTCACCACGACGGATTTCTGTCATTCGGAAAATTTAACCACACATACGCGCGCACGTTGTCGTGTGTTTTGGGGACGAAATATAATACTCTCACTGTCAAAGCAACATCCCATTCTGCACTAATCAAAGTAGCAGCAATGTCAGCTGCTGGCTGGCTGGCGCTGCACCGCGGAGGAAGGGGCCGTATGAATTTTCACTCCTCTCCGCTCTTACTGCTTGCCATGGTCCTTCTCCTCCCTGTCTTCATGGGAACATTGGCAGACCTTCCCCAAGTAGAGCAGGTGACCCTTTTTACTGTTGTTTTGGCAACGCTGAATCTGAATAAAACTATTACGCCAAGTCGACGTGATGTCATTGTTTGATAATTGCCATGGACATTCGGAACCCAGCCAAAAGAGCAGCAGGAGCGAGTCCAGTGGGGAGCGAGGTTTTTATCAGTCGGACCTGCGGCCCGAAGGACCGACACCCAGCTGGTAACAGGCGGTGGCAGCAGCAGAGAACGAGTCACTTGGAAAAAAAAAGCGCTTAATCAGTGAAGTTTCACAAAAACCACACATGTAGGATATATATATATATTTTTTTTCTTTTCCTTTTTTGAAGAGTTTCAGTCAGGTTTTAGAATTCATCATAGTACAGAAACAGCATTAGTGAAGGTTACAAATGATCTTCTTATGGCCTCAGACAGTGGACTCATCTCTGTGCTTGTTCTGTTAGACCTCAGTGCTGCTTTTGATACTGTTGACCATAAAATTTTATTACAGAGATTAGAGCATGCCATAGGTATTAAAGGCACTGCGGTGGTTTGAATCATATTTATCTAATAGATTACAAGTTGTTCATGTAAATGGGGAATCTTCTTCACAGACTAAGGTTAATTATGGAGTTCCACAAGGTTCTCTGCTAGGACCAATTTTATTCACTTTATACATGCTTCGCTTTATACTGCTTAGGCAGTATTATTAGACGGCATTGCTTAAATTTTCATTGTTACGCAGATGATACCCAGCTTTATCTATCCATGAACCAAGAGGACACACACCAATTAGCTAAACTGCAGGATTGTCTTACAGACATAGACATGGATGACCTCTAATTTCCTGCTTTTAAACTCAGATAAAACTGAAGTTATTGTACTTGGCCCCACAAATCTTAGAAACATGGTGTCTAACCAGATCCTTACTCTGGATGGCATTACCCTGACCTCTAGTAATACTGTGAGAAATCTTGGAGTCATTTTTGATCAGGATATGTCATTCAAAGCGCATATTAAACAAATATGTAGGAGTGCTTTTTTGCATTTACGCAATATCTCTAAAATTAGAAAGGTCTTGTCTCAGAGTGATGCTGAAAAACTAATTCATGCATTTATTTCCTCTAGGCTGGATTGTTGTAATTCATTATTATCAGGTTGTCCTAAAAGTTCCCTGAAAAGCCTTCAGTTAATTCAAAATGCTGCAGCTAGAGTACTAACGGGGACTAGGAGAGAGCATATCTCACCCATATTGGCCTCTCTTCATTGGCTTCCTGTTAATTCTAGAATAGAATTTAAAATTCTTCTTCTTACTTATAAGGTTTTGAATAATCAGGTCCCATCTTATCTTAGGGACCTCATAGTACCATATCACCCCAATAGAGTGCTTCGCTCTCAGACTGCAGGCTTACTTGTAGTTCCTAGCGTTTGTAAGAGTAGAATGGGAGGCAGAGCTTTCAGCTTTCAGGCTCCTCTCCTGTGGAACCAGCTCCCAATTCAGATCAGGGAGACAGACACCCTCTCTACTTTTAAGATTAGGCTTAAAACTTTCCTTTTTGCTAAAGCTTATAGTTAGGGCTGGATCAGGTGACCCTGAACCATCCCTTAGTTATGCTGCTATAGACTTAGACTGCTGGGGGGTCCCATGATGCACTGAGCGTTTCTTTCTCTTTTTGCTCTGTATGCACCACTCTGCATTTAATCATTAGTGATTGATCTCTGCTCTCCTCCGCAGCATGTCTTTTTCCTGGTTCTCTCCCTCAGCCCCAACCAGTCCCAGCAGAAGACTGCCCCTCCCTGAGCCTGGTTCTGCTGGAAGTTTCTTCCTGTTAAAAGGGAGTTTTTCCTTCCCACTGTCGCCAAGTGCTTGCTCACAGGGGGTCGTTTTGACCGTTGGGGTTTTTCTGTAATTATTGTATGGCTTTTGCCTTACAATATAAAGCGCCTTGGGGCAACTGTTTGTTGTGATTTGGCGCTATATAAATAAATTTGATTTGATTTTACACGCGGGGCCGTAACCTCAGCTTGTTGGTAAGCCGTCGTGACACGTAACACCGGCAGCATTTAAAGGAACGAGTCACGTCTCACATAACGTAGGTCATTATTTTAAACTTAAGTTGAACTGGTGAAGTGGCAAATATTAATGATCCAGTATGGATCTGAGAGTTGGCAGCCCCTCGGAAAAGCCATGTTAATAAGGAATGAATAAAAACTCTGGTGGGACACGGTGGGCGAGCTTCACTTCTTGATCACACCAAGAGTCCTGGTTAGTGACTTTAATCCACAAAAAGGTGAATCACGATTGATATCTTTAAATGGCTTTGACGAAGTTTAACTGGAGGTACGCTGCGTTTGTTTTACGAGTGAGAGCACTTTACCGATTAAATGCGAATAAGCTTTTTTGAGTTTCTCAATGCGCATGCAAAATTTGACTTGCTCTTTTACAGGGCACCCCAGACCTGCAGAATCAATGCTGTTTTACTTCACAGTTTGAAGGGACTTTTGTTTCAGAGGCTTCATACCCATTAAAATTCACCAGAATATACAAAATTTGACTTGCTCTTTTAAAAATGTTCTGGGGGAGCATAATCAAGACTACACCCCCGCCCCCACCACCCTTTTATGTACCTTTATGTTCAGGTTTTGCATTCTTTTTATGCTTTTTCTCTCTCTCCTTGGGGGCTATTTAGAATAGATTTGTATACTGTATTTATTGAGGAAAAAAGTGTGTGTGCCCCCACTACGCTGCATGTTAGGGAATTGCTGGCATTGATTTTTGCCAGGAAAAAATTTCAGTCAGATGAAAATTTGATTAACCCATGATCTAGATATACGTAGTTATGTAGAGCTAATTATTTATTTATTTATTTGACATGATAGGTTACCCAAAACATTTTTATCCAAATTCTATGAAACCTGTTAAATAATTAATCTTATTTAGAGGCAGAATCCTTTTAAGGTTCCTCCTGATTGGGAACCATATATTGATTCTGCTTCATTTTCTTTAATTAACAAGATCTTTCAATGCATAGATCAAATTCTTCAAAATGAATATACGAATTTTCATGAACTCAGTCAATTATATGTATCCCATAACAATCAAAGTGAAATTTCATGCAGATATCACTGCATTGCTGTTAAATATAGTTTCAGATATAGATGTTCATGACCTTATTTGACTGTTTCATTATAAGAAATCACAACAGATGTTGTGTGATGTATTGTCAATTGTTGGTAGCATGGCCCAAACAGGGTCACCCCTTTGTTTCTGGTCTGCTTGAGGTTTCTTCCTCAAATCATCAGAGGGAGTTTTTCCTTACCACTGTTGCCTGTGTGCTTGCTCTTGGGGTTGGTAAGGTTAATAGACCTTGTGTGAAGCGCCCCGAGGCATCTCTGTTGTGATTTGGCACTATATAAATGAAATAAATTAAAATTGAATGTGTTTTATAATAATAGCCTGTAGAAAGAATTCCAGCATGGTGTAGTTTTGCAGATGTCTGTATTTCCCAAGTGTACTTGTATTTTTGTATTATTTAAATATAACACAAATATAATGCTAAAATACCCTTGGTCATATGAGCATGTAATCAATGTGTGTAGAAAGAATGTGACCTTTTTATCCCTTACAATAGGTCAAGATTAGCCATCTTTGAACTTGTCCAAGGTCTGTGTCCAAAGAATGCACCCTGTGAATTTGAAGACCCTGGTAGTAATAGGACTGGACTTATGCTGAGCACAGACGGATGCAAAGTCTTCACGATACCCAATGGCCATATTTTGGCCTTGCGTTAAAATGCATTATTTTACCTTTTTTCATCATAAAATGCATTTGGAAAGTAATCTTAATGCAATATGTGTGCTTAATTTCTGAAAGGTTCCAAGGAGGAAGACTTCCGCCTGCCTTACCTCAGCCACCAACAGCTGCCTGCAGGTATCCTACCCATGGTGCCTGAGGTGGCTCAAGCAGTTGGGATTTGCCAGGGATCTCATGCCAAGGACTACAGTCGAGTTACCCCCAATCCAGGCAAGACCACAATCACTGCCATGATCGCCAATGAGCTGCTTTATGCAGGGACTTCCCTAACCGCTGAGACTATCCTAAAAAACAAAAATAACCTGAACCAACTGCCCCATGGACCTCTTACCAGACCTTCAGAGCAGCTTGGCTATCTTGCTTCTGTGCAGAGCCTGCAGGTAAGCAAAAAGTTGTGTACCTTTAATGTGTTACTTTGTTGATATGTAACATGCATTCTAGTTTGATAGAAACATGGCCAATGAACACTGAGAATGTGACTTTCTTGCAGGTGGAATACAAAGATTTTCCAAAGAACAATAAGAATGAGTTTGTATCATTGATTAACTGCTCCTCTCAGCCACCTCTCATCAGTCATGGGATTGGAAAAGATGTAGATTCCTGTCATGATATGGTGAGTCCAGAGAAAGAAGGCATGGCTGCTTTACTTGATGCAACACAGCTTTTTACTTTTCACCACCAAAACTGAGTTTTTAGTTACAGACAGAAAACCAAACTGAAACCAAAAGACAGAGTGACATGCAACACTGTTGAGGACCTGCTGTTAATTTAGTTTCTTGTGTGTGTGGTTTGTCACATATTTAGCTTGTTACCTATACTGTTTACTTGCACAGGCAGCCCTGAATATACTGAAGTTACTGGCAGAGTTGGACCAGCAGTCAAATGAAAGAACAGGAAATGGACCAGTCTCTGGGAAGTGGTAAGTGTATTTGCAAAAAGCCTTTTATAATCCCCCACCACTGAGTGGATAAGAGGGATATTAGAATGGTTTCTGTTCATTGTGTATTAAATTTGCTTGCAGTATTAGAAGTGCATATTTTTGAGCGTTTGGGGCGAGAATTTCTCCTTCCATAAGCTTAGGAGGGAGACTGACAGGTAAGCTAGCAACTGCTGATAACTCATTTAGCTGGATGTGCTTCAGAATATAGCCATACTGTCAGAGTAATGGCAGCTGCACTCTAACCTCAGTAAATAACTTTATTCTAAAAGGGGATCACCACCAGTCAAGCTAATGGTAATAGTGCACATCTCACGCTTTCATACCCCTGTCACACCTTGACTATTTAGCCAGCGTATGCCCACCATATTAAAAAAAACGCTGCCAGATGTATGTCTAATAATTTATAGGCAAGTTTTCTATAAGTAAGGAGCATGATATACATTGTAATATAGTATGTTGACTAAATTTTGGGTGTGCACAATATTTTCAATGCATGCCAATGTATGGCTAATACGTCCCGTATACATGGACCATAAATTATAGGTAAGTTATTCAGTTGTTCACACGCGTTTCTTTTTAGTTACTCATAAGTTGAAATGGGTCCATTTATACTGTCCATTGATTGGCTGAACAACTGACACCAGTTCAGATGTTACACTTACGAACAGTTACAAATATTAAAACCATTCACACACGGAGTAAATATAAAGTCTTAATTTTACCTGTTCGTTTCAGTCGGATTCATCATCAAAGCCTGATGAAAACATCCACATAGAGCATCCTGATTTTTGAAAATGACATCTGAAAATGCTTTAGTTCCTTGTCGTGACTGAAGAGACGTAGTGTTTTTAAAGAAGTCCCTCTGTTTGTCTGCTCCGTGTGTTTCTCAGTCTGAACCAGAGGACGGCAGCGCTTTTTGCCACAAGAAAATTAACTTATTTTAAAAGTTGAAGTCACAGCCCCTCATTCATTCATGTCAGCATTTATCACAGACGTCAGTCAATTCTTCAGCATTCTGCACGTGATGAAAATAAATCTCATGATCCACCAAGACAAAAAAATATAAAATGTTAAACTTGCGACAGCGTACGCATGCTCAATGATGTGACTGTCAATATTTACATGCTCCGCCTACCAAACAAAAGGGTCCTGCCTGCAGTGGAAACGCAAACCAGACGTAACCGTTACTGCCTATATCATACCGATCCGGACCGCTCGGTGGAAACAGGGCTATCGGAATATGGTGGCTTAATCCTCATCGTGTGACATCTCCATAACTTATTCAATGCGTTTTCATACATTGTCATACGCTGGCTAAATCCTCAAGTTGTGACAGGGCACTAAACACAAGGGCGGTCACAGACTCAGAGCTCCAGGAAAATTTAAGAGAAAGTTTAAAAACATACTTCACTTTCTCGTGATATTACATTCCTCCTGGACAGTCAGATAGCATTTTCCATGAACAAAAAAAGCCGTTTTTGTTTGCAGTCTTCTGTTGTAAGTCCCGTTTGCACAGAAACACAGAGGTGTCGAAAGGGCTCTGCCCCTGCCTGATTAGAGTGACGGTCCATGTTTTAAAGACATTTATTACAAACAAAAATAACATAATAATAATTAGAATTAATATATTTTTAATTAAAACATTCAGTCTGTATTACAGAGTGTCCTTGTTTTACTAATACAATTCTAGACTAAGTGGATTTGTTGAGGAAAAAAAATCTAATTTGAAAAAAACAATAATTACAAATGTTAAGAAGGATCTTAATGTTTGTGGATCATATTCTATTTGATAGACTGGAGAATAATTTCGGGATTACTGGGAGTGCCCTTGGATGGTTGACATCATGTTTGACCAGTCGTTCTCACTGTTTTATACAATAACACTACCTCTAACCTTAATGACATGAAATTTGGGGTTCCACAGGGGTCTGTCTTAGTCCCCCTGCTTTTCTCCCTTTATATAGCAGCCCATGGACACATATTGCGGCATTTTGAGATTACCTTTCACTGCTATGCTGATGATACTTAGTTATACCAGCCAGTAATTGCTGGTAATCTCATCCACATAAAATCCTTAGAAGATTGCTTTATATCAGTGAGAAGCTGGATGTCTAGCAACTTCCTACTTTTAAACTCTGAAATGAGACTGAAATGATGGTTCTTGGTCCAGTGAGACATCGGCATCAATTTGACCAACTAACGCTTAGCCTAGGCTCGTATGAAATACATCACACTGACAAAGTGAGGAACCTTGGGGTAACTTTTGATCCTATGTTGTCCTTTGTCCCCTACATTAGACATATTACAAGGACTGCTTTCTTCCACCTGCTAAACATAGCAAAGATTCGTCCCATCCTGTCTGTCTGATGCTGAGACCCTGATTCATGTGTTTGTCTCTTTGGACTACTGTAATGTTCTGTTTTCTGGTTTAACGCAGTCCAGCATTAGGGCTCTCCAATTGGGTCAAAATGCTGCTGCCAGACTTTTGACACAAAGCAGAAAGCTTAACCACATTACACCCATTTTGACATCTCATAACTGGCTTCCTGTCCCTGTGAGATCAGATTTTAAGGTTCTGTGACTAGCCTATAAAATTGTTCACGGACTGGCACCTCCCTACTTAACTGACCTAATTAAACCCTACGTACCGGCCCGGGCTTTGCATTCGCAGGGTACAGGACTATTTTGTGTCCCTAGGGTGAATAAAAAGTCTGCGGGTCACAGAGCTTTCTCTTATTGTGGCTCTGTTCTGTAGAATGATCTTTCTGCATCAATAAAAGTCAGATTTTGTAGACACATTCAAGTCCAGACTTAAGACGCACTTATTTCCCTTTCATTTGGCTAGCATACTGGCATAGTATGTTACTATGCTTTTTACTCTTTTAAATTCATTTAATTAGGAAACAGAGCGTGCTGCGGCCTCAACTTTATCTAAAGTCGGGGTCTTTTAGTGAAGCTTAGGCCTTGTGGCCGGCAATCACCTTAGTATTTCTTCTGTTTTTCTTGTTGCTTAATGCTGACAAATTATACTGTATTTGTTGTCTTTCCTGTTGGCTTTTTTTTTTCCCCTCTCTCTCTGTTTGAGGTGTAGCTCCATCCAAGGATGGGTGTGGTGTCTGTTTCTGCAACCCTCCTGTCCTGTGCACCATCAAAATTTCCTGTATATTCATTTTGGGAATTGTTTTGTAAATTGTGTTGGTAGCATTGCCCATTCAGTGGGTCATTCCTTTGAGCCTGGTCTGCTTGAGGTTTCTTCCTGAAATCATCAGAGGGAGTTTTTCCCCTTACCACTCTCCCCTGTGTGCTTGCTCTTGGGGGGTTGGTAAGGTTAGATCTTACTTGTGTGAAGCACCTTGAGGCAATTTTGTTGTGATTTGGTGCTATATAAATGAAAATAAATTGAAGGAGCTTGGATTAAAGATGAAAAAATGTGATTGATTTGTGACTAATAATGATGAATTGTGAGTTTACTATGGACAGTCATGCAAGTAATTGCTGTTAAAACATAATCGATTGGCATCATTAAAATATATAAATTTTTTTGAAATGTAAGAATGGCCAGCTTGCAGAGCGTGGAAGAACAAATTGTAATGTGTGATTTGAATTTAGATTAAATGAACACTGACCAGCAATATATTGCATTGAGTGAGTCTTTATTTTTTTCCAGGTGCAGCAAGCAGGGTATCGACGGTGATGTGCACCTTAAACCGGCTAACTCAAGCACATTGCCACAGACCCTGGATGGCACTGTGTAGATGATCAGGTTTGGTTGTCTGCAAAAGCACTAGAGAAAACTCAGACACTGTGTTCTTAGTCTGTTTTAGAAGGCTACAGAAAGCTTTGGCCACTGTAGGCTCTAAACATCACTGTTCATATTCATTGTTCAAAAATGTTCACAGTTAAACAAGATTGATCAGAAAAAAGTTCCTTCTCCTTGATGTTGTTTAATTGTATACATTATTTATGCCTTTGTTGCTTTGTAGAAGAAATAGCAGCATCCTAGTCAGTATGACTTTACACGCTGAAAGAAAATTAAGCTACAGATATGAACCCTTTTGTTTCCTGCCTAGAATTTCTGAGTGAGACGTAACTGTTGCTTTTATGCATTTTACTTTTTTTTTTTTTTTTTTTAAATACTTGGTGACGACTCAAACTACATTTTGGACCTCATTTTTGTCTGTGGTGCAGTGGGCGAACCTCTGATTTTCCTAGAGTGCTTTACATCAACAACCACAAGTGAAGTGTTTATCTACATTACCATGTAGGGCTGGGAAGGTTTTGTTACTAAATGTAGCGTATGACATAATGTGATGTTGTCCCTACTGTGTGTGCCAAGGAAGGTTCACTGTTCCCTTTCCCTCCCTTACGTCAGCGTCTTTGCTCCCCATTGTATGCTAGTAAAATGTGTGCTGTCATGCACAGAATGAAGACTTTGTCTCTTCTTTTTTTAAAGTCTACTAATGTGTATATTGCTAATTTTCAAGCTATACCTAGATTATTCTTAATTTTGGAGAAGCCAGAATATATGTTTTTTTTTTTTTTTTTTTTTTTACACACACTAATTTTGAGTTGGACTGGCCATCACACAGTATAAGCCTCATGCTTGCATATGCTTTTGATTTGGTTTGTAACAAATGTAGAGGTGCACCAATTAGGTTTTTTTTTTTAGGCCGATCACTGAAATTTTGATCTGCTGATACCGATCAAGTACATATTTGGATCATGCCCACAATAAGAATATAGGTCTAACGTATAGGAGTATTTTTGCATTAAAACTTAATGATGAAAACAAAAAACATGCATTCAAATAAAGACAGTAGAATAAACTGCCAACTTTTGTTTTATTACACTGACTTTGTTCTACCAGCAAGCTTTTTTTTTTTTTTTTCCATGTTTCATGTTGCTCAGGTTACAGCCTCCAGAGAATACGCTGAGAATGTAAAATACAGCCCTCATTCTATGGGGTTAAAATTGTCTCATTAATATTTGTAAATGCACACAGGGTGATCTACAAATAATCACTGAGTGCAAATGTGTTCAGATATCCACAAATGCAAATTTCGTATTTGTAAATTGGTCTTTGCAAATAATGTATTTGCGAATATAAAACTTAATTTGTAAAAAAAAAAAAAAAAAATACATTGGTAAAACTGGAAATTATATTTGTGAATTGAGTTTCAGCATTTGTGGATCACCAATTACATGCATTCATTACTTTCCTCTGTGATGTAATTTTGAGACAATTCTTTTAACGAAATCCACACAGATCCACAAACAAATGCCTACTGATTCACAAATACACACTCACGCACACTGGATATCCACTAGATGGCAGTGTGGTTCCATTCATTACACAGCAGTCTATTTAGATCTCTCAGAGCCATTTGACTCATTTTGACTTCTGATATGAGCTGGACGGACATGGACTACATTAGATGATGGCGACTGCTCTCCTTGTCCGTCCAGCTCATATCAGAAGTCAAAATGAGTTTACGTCACAGAGGAAAGCGTGTCATGACAGGACCAAGCGCTCCCTGCGCTACTGCCTGCACTGTTGTGATCGGCCCTTTTGATCGGCGCATTTTGCCGATCACCGATCAAACCGATCAAGGCATGATCGGCCGATAATGATCGGTGCACCTCTAAACAAATGGTCATCTTTTATGTCCGTACCCTCGATAAAATATGACCAGGTGTTTAATCATCAAAGATTTCGTACGACCAAGAAACATGAATTGGGGGCGGGGGGGGGTCATCATTGTTTTACACAGATCTCTAGATCTACTTGACTACACTTAAACACAAATTATGAAGTGACCGGTGCATGTAGCATTGATTTGAGAATCATTTGTCTTTTCAGCATAAAACGTTTCAAGAAACGGGTACCTTTTTGAATAAATTGCAAACTAGTTTGCATATGGAGGTCACTGGTCGAGTTTGCAGGTGGTGTAGTCATTATATCCTAGTTTTTGTTTAAATTGAACTTTTCATGTTGAATATATTTGCCGATCAAAATAATGAGTGCTGTCTTTGATTTCATGTGCTGCGCTGTCGTTGTAAAACCTGACAAGTTGAATTGTGGAAACTGAAATGTGGAAAGTGATTGCCTGGAAAAAAAATAAGGAACAAGTACTTTCATTTAGAATGCACTAGCATGGTTATTTTAAATGGAAAAAGTACTTTTTTGCAGGCTTCTACTTTTTTTTTTTTTTTTTTTTATAAACAGAGGCCAAAATATGGACATCGGGTATTTCAAAGACTTCGCGTCCGTGTGTCTGTCCGTCTGTCCGTGCTCAGCATAAGTCCAGTCCTATTACTGCCAGGGTTTTCAAATTTACAGGGAACATTCTTGAAGCACAGACCTTGGACAAGTTCAAAGATGGCTAACCATAACATTTTAAGAGGTCAAAAACATTCTTTCTACACACCCTTTCATTTATTACATAGTAACTGTATGTACATATGAGTTGTATGTAAAAGTTTGGGCACCCCTGATGGTTTCCGTCATAAATCATTGATTTGAATCAGCAATTTCAGTTAAATGTATCGTATAAAAGACAGTAATTTGTGAGAAGTGAAATGAAGATTATAGGATTTACAGAAAGTGCAATAATTCTTTAAACAAAATTAGGCGGGTGCATAAATTTGGGCACCCCAACAGAAAAAATACTTCAATATTTAGTAGATCCTCCTTTTGCAGATATAACAGCCTCTAAATGCTTCCAATGAGAGCCTGGATTCTGGTTGAACTCAATTTTAGTTTCATCAGTCCACAGCACCTTATTCCAAAACAAAGCTGGCTTGTCCAAATATGCTTTAACATATAGTAGGGTGATTCTTTAACTACGGGCACTATTGGCCTTGTAAATGTAATTTCCACCACACCATTGCCTTACAATATAAAGCGCCTTGGGGCAACTGTTTGTTGTGATTTGGCGCTATATACATGTGCTCTGATGTCACTGTTTATCTCCATAGAAACTACCCAAACAATCTTTCATACAAACTGTTTAGGGACATTACAGTGTTGTGGTGGAAATTACGGCAATAGTGTGGGACAATTACATTTTGTTTAAAAAAATCACAACAGTTGTATGACATTGAATACCCCAATTATGTTTTGATTATTTTACTGATATTTTATTCAGAGATATTTTAAAACATTAGAAAAAAAGTTTCTTTACCATTCATTTTTATCATTGAAGATCAAAAGTCTGGGTGTGGGACAAGCATAAAACGGCAATATTTGCATATAATGATGCTGAAAAGAGGTGAAAAAGTCATCATAGACTACTAGAACAAATTTCTTAACACACTTTCATTGTAAAGATAAGTATAAAAGTGTGAAATTTCCCCTTTTTTCTGTTTTTCATACAATATCATCAAAGGACATAATAAGTGCCCGTAGTCTAAGAATCACCCAGTAGTGTTCAGAATAATAGTAGTGCTGTGTGACTAAAAAGATTAATCTAGATTTTGAGTATATTTCTTATTGTTACATGGGAAACAAGGTACCAGTGGATTTAGTAGATTCTCACAAATCCAACAAGACCGAGCATTCGTGATATGCACACTCTTAAGTCTAAGAAATTGGGCTATTAGTAAAAAAAAAAAAAAAAAAAAAAGTAGAAAAGGGGGTGTTCACAATAATAGTAGTGTGGCATTCAGTCAGTGAGTTTGTCAATTTTGTGGAACAAACAGGTGTGAATCAGGTGTCCCCTATTTAAGGATGAAGCCAGCACCTGTTGAACATGCTTTTCTCTTTGAAAGCCTGAGGAAAATGGGATGTTCAAGACATTGTTCAGAAGAACAGCGTAGTTCGATTAAAAAGTTGATTGGAGAGGGGAAAACCTATACGCAGGTGCAAAAACTTATAGGCTGTTCATCTACAATGATCTCCAATGCTTTAAAATGGACAAAAAAAACAAAAACCCAGAGACGTGTGGAAGAAAACAGAAAACAACCATCAAAATGGATAGAAGAATAACCAGAATGGCAAAGGCTCACCCATTGATCAGCTCCAGGATGATCAAAGACAGTCTGGAGTTTTGCTTTTTGCTCTTTTCTTTTTGCTCTGTATGCACCACTCTGCATTTAATCATTAGTGATTGATCTCTGCTCTCTTCCACAGCATGTCTTTTTCCTGGTTTTCTCCCTCAGCCCCAACCAGTCCCAGCAGAAGACTGCCCCTCCCTGAGCCTGGTTCTGCTGGAGGTTTCTTCCTGTTAAAAGGGAGTTTTTCCTTCCCACTGTCGCCAAGTGCTTGCTCACAGGGGGTCGTTTTGACCGTTGGGGTTTTTCCGTAATTATTGTATGGCCTTGCCTTACAATATAAAGCGCCTTGGGGCAACTGTTTGTTGTGATTTGGCGCTATATAAATAAAATTGATTTGATTTGTAGTTACCTGTAAGTGCTGTGACAGTTAGAAGCCTGTGTGAAGCTAATTTATTTGCAAGAATCCAAAGTCCCTCTGTTAAATAAAAGACGTGCAGAAGAGGTTACAATTTGCCAAAGAACACATCAACTGGCCTAAAGAGAAATGGAGGAATATTTTGTGGACTGATGAGAGTAAAATTGTTCTTTTTGGGTCCAAGGGCCGCAGACAGTTTGTGAGACGACCCCCAAACTGAATTCAAGCCACAGTTCACAGTGAAGACAGTGAAACATGGTGGTGCAAGCATCATGATATGGGCATGTTTCTCCTACTATGGTGTTGGGCCTATATATCGCATACCAGGTATCATGGATCAGTTTGGATATGTCAAAATACTTTAAGAGGTCATGTTGCCATATGCTGAAGAGGACATGCCCTTGAAATGGGTGTTTCAACAAGACAATGACCCCACGCACACTAAAATCTTAGTTCCAAACAAACAAAATTAATGCCTCGCAGATATGACAAAATCATGAAAAACTGGTTATACAACTAAATACTAGTTTAGTGATTCACAGGATTGCTAAAAAAGCAGTTTGGACATAATAGTTTTGAGTTTGTAGCGTCAACAGCAGATGCTACTATTATTGTGAACACCCCCTTTTCTACTTTGTTTTTACTAATAGCCCAATTTCATAGCCTTAAGAGTGTGCATATCATGAATGCTTGCTCTTGTTGGATTTGAGAATCTTCTGAATCTACTAGTACCTTGTTTCCCATGTAACAATAAGAAATATACTCAAAACCTGGATTAATATTTTTAGTCATATAGCACTACTGTTATTCTGAACACAACTGTACCTCAAGACTGTTTGTGGTATGTACACAAAAGTCTTCCTCTGCTTTACAGCATCATATAGCATCTCTTTGTGCAAAGTGTGTTATAGTTGAACGATGTACAGAGACACTATCTGCAGCACGATCATGTTGTAGGTCTTTGGAGCAGGTCTGTGGGTTGGCTATGACTGTTCTCGCCATCCTTCGCTTCAGCTTATGAGATTTTTCTTGGCCTGCCACTTCGGGCCAACTAGTACTGTGCCTGTGGTCTTCCATTTCCTCACTATGTTCCTCACAGTGGAAACTGACAGCTGAAATTTCTGAGATAGCTTTTTGTATCTTTCCCCTAAACCATGATGTTGAACAATCTTTGTTTTCAGGTAATTTGAGAGTTGTTTAGAGGCTCCCATGTTGCCACTCATTAGAAGAGATGCAAAGAGGGGAAACATACAAATGGCCACCTTAAATACTCTTTCATGATTGGAGTCACCTGTGTAAGGAGGTCAAGGGTCAATGAGCTTACCAAACCAATTTTGTGTTCAAGTTAGTAGTAAATGTATTCAAATTAATAAAATGACAAGGGTGCCCAAATTTATGCACCTTCCTAATTTTGTTTAAATAATTATTGCACACTTTCTGCAAATCCTAGAAACGTCATTTCACTTCTCAAATATCAGTGTGTTCATCTGCTTTATGATATGTTTAACTGAAATTTCTGATCCAGACAACCAATGATTTATAAAGAAAAATGAAAATTAGCAGGGGTGCCCAAACTTTTGCATAGTCTCTCTGTATTCTCTCTTGACGCAGTGTTACATTCACAGTGCATAATTTCAGGATGATGAACCTGCAAAACATTAAAGGTAGCTGACCTTGGCCTTCTCTCATTATCAAAAGGTCACATTTTATGTTGGGGATTGTCCACCAGGGCAGTATATTGGCACTACTGCATGACTGCATGGCCAAGTGAAACTACATGTTGCGTTTCCTATTTTTATGTTCCTATGGCCGTGGGTACTTTAGTTATGCGTTCTCTGTTTTTAAAGTAAAGTCAACTTGCCAGGTTTTACAGTGAGTGGTGGTTACTGAATAGTGTTCCCAATTGTAGACACAAATTGGCAAATGTTTTAATGTTCCCCTGTCCCATATAGTCTGTAAAACGTTACTGCACTGGGCATGAGCTGTGTCGAGTGTTTCCATAATGGCCGGCCTTCATTCTCTGCCTGCACATACACTGTGAGACTGATTTGAGGCCTGTGGACATCTGCACTGTCCACATTGTCTTTGTGCAAGAATAACACCAGTCACTGGACTCTCACTTATCCATTTTTTTTCCCACATGTTAAGGCACAACACGGATGTGAGCTGCTTCACCGACCGCTGTGCAGAAGGGCAGTGAAAGAAAATTTGCATGTAACAGATCAGTTTTTTAAGAGTGGCAAATATGTGATTTTGTGACATTGTTTTTAATGTGCTCTGATCACTAAAGATGGTGTGCTAAGTCAACAGGGTGCCTGCAAACCCTTTAAAGTCTTAAACTGCATTAAATTTAATCTAAAAAAAAAAGTCCTTATAAAAATGCAAAGACCTGGGATGTAGGATTTTATTTTGTCATTCTTTTAATTTCATACAACTTTAAAAATGTCCAAATGAATAGCTTTTATTTATTTATTTTTGCACCTCAGTGAAAGTCCTGTAACGCTTTACAGAACCAACAGATCTCTTGTTTGTTGCTGGAATGCTCAGAGCAGAGCCGCTTTCAACTAGCCAGATGGTAACTTACCTGATGAGGGGAAATTGCACATTTAAAGAAAAGTGGCTTTTCATGGATTTTGCAGCATGGCTTAAACCAGTAACTGTTATGTCACAATAAATATTTGGGCTACTTTGTCCATAACCCTCAGCCATTTATTGCCTGCCTCCTGTTATTTTTGGTTATTATAATGTTCGTTTAAAATTTGTTTGACACATTTTAAAAAAGAGTCCTAAAATCCATTTTCCCTCAAACTGTAGAAACCCTAAGCCGATGCTCTGAATCCTGGGGAAAAAATGTGTTCTTCTCCAATACAGTCTTGGGGGAGCAGAGCAGCTGACTCTCTGGATAGAAGTTGGACTTCCAATCTGTAGACCATGGTTTGATTCCAGGTCTGTGCTTCGTGGTGCCTGTTTGTATGTGTGGACAAGACGCTGCATCAGTCCTCCCAGCTGTAAATGGGCTTAATTTTGTACAGCGCTTTTCCATCTGATGCAGACATCCGTGCACGCACACACAGATACTGCGGTCCTGCCATGCAAGGTGCTATGCTGAACATTGGGACCATTTATGGGACCATTGGTTGAAAAGTGCCCTTGCTCAGATGTTGGCATACACTCATCGGAGATGTGACTCATGACAGTGGTGGGCTTTCAGTGATTTCTTTGAACAGTTTGTGTCATTTTGGCCTTGTGTTGATTTCAGAAAAATGATGTAATTAATTCATTCTACCCTCAGAAAAAAGAACAGTTTAAAGAACTCACTAAAAACTCAATGTTCTCCTGACTTTTATGTTCACATTAACCTTTGTCCACATCTGTATGATGCTATTTTAAGAAGGCCTCTAATAACTGTTCAGAAACCACTTCCCCACTATGAGTCACTGTTTTAAAATGGTCAACATTGCAAACAATTCTTTTAGAAAAGGATTATTTGTTTTGAAACTTTAAAAGCAAAACTTGGTTAAGATCGCTCAAACATTGTTCACTTTTCAAAATGCTGGAAGCATTAAAACAATGGCTTCAGAAAGTGGTGTACAATTTAAAAATCTTGGCAAAATGAATCTATTGCCTCATAAAATGGTCACTGTTTCAGATGAGCCAAAATTATAAAAAAAAACAAACAAAAAAAAATTGCTTCAGAAAAGGATACAGTTTTTAAATGCCTAGAACATTAAAGATTTCTTCAGAAAGTGGCTCACAATTTCAAAATGTTTCAAAAGTGTTTCACACTTGCGGAAACATAAAATCAGTAAATGAAACCACTACAGAAAACAAGACACTTTAGGAATTGTAGAAACACTCAATAAAACACTTTCTTCAGAAAATTGTTGCATTTTGGGGTTCTACAAACGCTGAATAAAACGATAACTTTGAAAACAAGTATGAAAGAAAACTGTTACAAGATGATTCACTGCTTGTAAATGTTTCAAATACAGATACTTGTAGCAACATCTAGACATATCTAATAAAACTCGTTCTAATAATATGCAGCCAATTTTTACCATGTTGATGTTTGGTCTAATAATCCAAATGGTGATGTTTATGGTCCAACTGTTTCTTCTAACACGTACCTACACTAGTGAACACTTGATCTGTTTTGTTTTTTGTTTAAAAACTCTCAAGCCCAAAAGAGGGTCAAATCCTGGCCTTGTTTCCACAGTCAATAATTAAGTTCCTCATATCCTAATGAACTTTCACATATGTGGTTAATATCTTATATCTAATATCCAAATTCAGAGAGGCTGTAGGCCACTGCTTTGTCAAAGGTGGTCGATTCCATCTTCAGATGACCTCTACTGTTACAAAATGATTTTGTTGCCACACCCAGAAGTGATAAAATGAAGGTGAAATGAGTATTGAGTTGCCAGTGTCTGATTGCTAGTTGGAGCAACCACGAGATGGCACGATTGTACACAATGGATTTTTATTATTCTTATTATTATAACCTTTTGGCCTCTAAGTAATTCCTCCCTCCGTCCAGGAGGAGGCAGTATCTCCTGTGGGTGAAGATGTGAGGAAAAAGCTGCAGGCCCCACTGCTTTTTAACCTGCTCGCACATGTACAGACACAAATAAACAGCCTTACAGTCACAAACATGAGTTTGTAGATACCCGAGCTGACCAGACCTCATGAACAGGGACCAGGGTTTGTGAGCAGAACAGAAATAACATTCTCAAGCGACTCTTTCACATATGATGGCATTACCACATCCAGACCGTTATATCTTTTTTCGTGGCTGGGGTCAGGTAAAGTGCTTCATTCAGATTAATCTAGCACGCATTTTGGCAAAGTGGAAACTATTTTCAGACATCTGCAAGAGCGTTTTCTGTGTCCACAAAGTGACGACATGCCAAGAGCGCTTTGGATTCAAACTGGGCTGGAGTGGAAAAGAATTACATGTTTTAACAGCACATTGCTTAATGAAACTTATAATTTGTGTACTCAGTACAAATGTAAATCCAACACTTTTGTTGTTGCCCCATTTTTTTTCTGAGGTTTGTAAAAAAAAATCCCTGTTTGTGAGGATTTCATGATTAGTACACAGATGTGCTTTGGCCTTCTCATAGTAAAACTCCTTCTAAAAGATGCAGTTGATCTTGAAAACTCTTTGTTAGATGTATGTATTGATAAATTCTGAGAGACCACATTGGCAGTGGTTTATGATAATAAAGTGACCTCTGGTGAACATTCCTACAGTCAACATGCCAAGTGAATAAGCCATCAAAAGTTGTGACATCTGCGACATTGTGTGTCAAAACACAAAACTGTACATTTTGTCAATCAAACAGCAATTATTTATAAAGCGCTTTACAGCAGCCAAATGGTCTCCAAAGTGCTTTACAGTAAAAACACAGATTCATAAAAATAAAGTACACATACAAAACAGTACATCACCTCCCCACTAGGTGTTAAAAGCCAGCTTGAATAAATACGTCTTAGCATGTGCTTTCTTTGTGACCTGTCCAAGCACCAAGTGTGCAATAATCATGGTGCTTCATCAGCATCTCAATATGCCACACCTGCCAGGTGAAGTGCTGATTAACCTGGATTTTAGCAAATATTTGAAAGAAATTTGAGCAAAACAAGTCTTATCTGTACATATCTATTACTTCAATGCATGAAAACTGGGGACAAAAATCAAAAGTGTTGGATTTATATTTTTTTGTTGAGTGTAGTTCATTTTGTTTTGTCTGCATAACATTTTGTTGACAGGTATGGTCTTCATGGAAACAAATCATAAAATGTTTTTTTTTTCTTTTCGGTGCTCTGTCCTTTTTCCTTTTCTCCTTCTTAGGTTTCTTCTCCATTAAGACCTGAGGCAAAAGCTTCTCAAATTGTCAACATTTTTAAAACAGCAAACATTGTAAATACATATATATATATATATATATATATATATATATATATATACACGAGGTCTATTAGAAAAGTATCCGACCTTATTTTTTCAAAAACCATATGGATTTGAATCACGTGTGATTACATCAGACATGCTTGAACCCTCGTGGGCATGCGAGAGTTTTTTCACGCCTGTCGGTTACGTCATTCGCCTGTGGGCAGTCTTTGAGTGAGGAATCGCCCACCCTCTCGTCGTTTTTTCATTGTTTAGGAATGGCTCAGAGACTGTTGCTTTGGTTGATAAAAATTTTTTCAAAACTGTAAGGCACTACTGAGTGGACACCATTCGATAAATTCAGCTGGTTTTCGGTAAAAATTTTAACGGCTGATGAGAGATTTTGGTCTGGTAGTGTCGCTTTAAGGACGGCCCACGGCGCCTGATGGCGATCTGCGCTTCGAGGCGGCAGCGTCTCACCGTTTCAAGTTGAAAACTTCCACATTTCAGGCTCTATTGACGCAGTAAGTCGTCAGAGAACAGAGAACTTTCAGAAGAAGTCGGCATGAGGAGTTTATTCGGACATTCCATTGTTAACGGTCATTTTGTAATGAAAGAACGTGCGGGCAGAGTCGCATGTCGGGCCGGACCCGACCGCGTGGGGTCGCGGCAGGAAAAACTCCTCCGTTGGAAATCTTAACGGGCAAGTTGGAACATGCCCAAGCTGTTAAACAATTTCTCAGTTACTCACTTGTTGAAAGCCATTAAAAGCCGCCTGAATTCTACAAATGGTTTTCAACACGGAGGTGTTTTTCCTGTCACGGCGCACACAGATTTGCCGAGTCGTCACGGAAACAACTCGACGAATTTGCGCGCACGTCTTTCATTAAAAAAATGTCCTTAAACAGTGGAATGTCCGCATAAATTCCTCATGCCGGCCTCTTCTGAATCTTCTCTGTTCTCTCACGATGTCCTGGGTGAATTAGGCCTTAAATTAGGATGTTTTCAGCTCGAAACAGGCCAACGACAGCGCCTGGAAGCGCTGCAGGACGTCCCGCTCCGTGGGAAGTCCTTACACCGACAGAAACACCCCATAATCTCTCATCAGCCGTTAAACTTTTCACAGAAAACCAGCTGAATTTCTCGAATAGTGTCCACTCGAATATTCCTCACAGGTCCAGAAAAAATTTTGATAAAGCAACGCGCGCCGTCTCGAGCAGCGTGTGAAACAAAGGAATTCAGCCGAGAAGGCGGGACCACATCTCACTCAAGGCCTGCCCACTGGGAAATGACGTCACCGACACGCGTGAAAAAACTCACGCATGCGCACGAGGGTTCAAGCATGATTGGTGTAATCGCATGTCATTCAAATCCATATAGTTAAAAAAAATAAATAAAAGGGTCGGTTTATTATCTAAGAGACCTCGTATATATATATATATATATATATATATATATATATATATATATATATATATATATATATAAGTTTTGCAGTTTTGCAAGTTCTCCCACTCAGAAATCATGGAGGGGTCTGAACTGAAATTTTCATCATGTCCACTATGCATGACACACACACACATCCATATGTGTGTGTGTGTGTTTAAAAGGGCAGCGAGGGATGTCATGCTTTTGACAATCTTCTTGAACTTTTTTATTCTGGATTTTCAAAATGTAGGCATAGTGTTTGTAGAAAGTATCAAATGTAGTCCAATGGAAAGTGAATTACTTTAACTAAATGTGTGTTTTCAGTATGCTGTTAAAATATACGTGTGTGGGTGTGTCTTGAAGGATATTATAAAGAAAACAATTTTGAAATTTCCAAGTGTTTCTTTAAAAAGTTAGATTGAATTTCATCTGTTATTATTAAAAATGGTATCGTGTATTTTTTTTATATTTTCAAACTGTCAGTTTCATTCAATGTAAGATTACTTCACATCAACAAACAGGGATAATGGATTCATCAACCTGACCTTCTAAAGCATTTGGGAAATCATTTTATTTTGTCTTTAGTACTTGTCAATCATTAATAAACATATTTGTTATTTGAAAGTTTTTCATTAAACTTTTCTGGCGTTTATGCCTACGATTTTTGTACAGTCCTGTATCGTACGCAGTACTTGATTTTAGTGTATTTATGTTGGTGTTCTTTGAGTGTATTTAGCTTGTGGTGTCCAGTGAACTTAACTGACAGCAAAACATGAAAGTGAATAATTCTTGATCAAAATGTAAAGTGATCTGATTTATTTCATTTGGAGTCATCCAGGGGAATTAGGTTGCTTTTCTTAAGAAATACAAATATCTTGGGACATTGAGACATTTTTTTAACATGACAAGAACTGGTTTTGTGTGAATCATAACCAGTCACAACGCCAAAGTTACGACATGCACTGAACAATAGAACATTTGTACAGAAACAACAGCATAGAAAGTCAACAAGTAAAAATGTTTCTTTTTTTACAAAACAGACAGCCTTAGGACCTACAAACAACACTCTATCAGAGCTGGCTAAGTTCTTTCAAATATCTTTTTTCCCCCTGGAAACTACGTATTTTACAAAGACTGATGGCTTAGACCAGGTTGGGGTCGACTCCACAGAGCTGAATATCAAAGAAAAAAAAGGTATTTAATTCTGGTCATACTTCCTTTTAGTGAAGTCAGTTTTGTTTGATAATGAATCAAGCCCACCCTGCCACACAGTATTAGATCGAGACTATTTGGATTTTCACTAATTGTTAACACATTTTTTGACAAGTTCCTATGGGGATCTAACAAAACCGAAGAACACCTGAACATTTTCTGGTCTGTCATTTAGAAGTTAGCAGAAGTTAACAGCTGCATTCTATTTCATAAAGCTAAAAGCACTTTACTGTATATATGAGAGTACTGAACTGGAAAATAAAATGTGCTCATCATCAGAGTTTCCCAGGTTTTGTCACAAATGTTGACTTGATTCTGTTTACTTCATAAAGTAGAATGTTTTTTGTCTTTTGATTCACATCAAAATGTATCCACTGGGATTTTTGCACAATTACAAGCTCTCCTATTTGATTTCCATTTTTTTTATGGCTCCAATGGAAACAGAGGAAAGTAAAGTGCCTGAATAAAATAGGAACATGACAACTTTTAAAAATACATGAGGTTTTATACAGCGGTGGTATCATGTCAAAGTATCACAGTCTAAGTTTCAAATCAGAACAACGTCTGATGTTTCTTTGCACTGACTTTTCTATAAAAGCAATATAAACACGAGTGTCAGATTTTCCAAACTTTGTGATTTCAAACTATGATTCTGTGTGCCTGTGCATATTTGTGAAGTATTTTATATTTGCCCATAGTAAATCTCTACAATAGTGCTTTCTGTCGATTCATGAAATGCTGATTGTCATCATTATAGTGAGATATTTCAGTGAAAACTGGTCCCTGACTAACATAACTGAGAAAAGCAAAATTTAGCAGAGGTGCAAAGGTGATAGTTCAGCTCAAACGGTTTAAAGAAACCGATTGCCTTAAACAAATAAAATTCAAGTAAAATTAACTATTTGCCTGAGTCACTTCAACTCACGTGACATGATGCAATAATTTATAATAATTGGAAGTATTTTGAATTTATCCAAAGTATTCCTCAAATAATCTTAAACTCTAAATGTTAAACTGATCTGGATTAAATACAACTATATATATATATACGAGGTCTGTGATGAAAAAAGCGGTCCTTTTTATTTTTTTCAAAAAATAAATGGATTTGATTCATATGTTTTTACGTCAGACATACTTGAACCCTCGTGCGCATGCGTGAGTTTTTTCACGCGTCGGTGACGTCATTCGCCTGTGGGCAGGCCTTGAGTGAGGAGTGCTCCACCCCGCCCGTCGGAATCTCTTTGTCTGAATAGCTGCTGCGGACGGCATCAACATTTTTTCTGGACCTGTAAGGGATATCCGAGTGGACACTATTCGAGAAATTAAGCTGGTTTTCGGTGAAAAGTTTAACGGCTGATGAGAGATTATGGGGTGTTTCTGTCGCTGTAAGGACTTCCCACGAAGCGGGACGTCGCGCAGCGCTTCCAGGCGCCGTCGTCGGCCTGTTTCGACCTGAAAACATTCTAATTTAAGGCTTAATTCACCCAGGATGTCGTGAGAGAACAGAGAAGATTGAGAACAGGCCGGCATGAGGACTTTATGCGGACATTCCACTGTTTAAGGACATTTTGTAATGAAAGACGTGCACGCAAATTGTGTGCGCCACAGATTCGCCGAGTCGTCACGGAAACGACTCGGCGAATCTGTGGCACACACAGATTCGCCGAGTCGTCACGGACAGGAAAAACACCTCCGTGTTGAAAACCATTTGTAAAATTCAGGCGGCTTTTGATGGCTTTCAACAAGTGAGTAACTGAGAAATTGTTTAACAGCTTGGGCATGTTCCCACTTGTCCGTTAAGGTTTCCAACGGAGGTGTTTTTCCTGTCGTGACCCCCCCTGCGGTCGGGTCCGGCCCAACATGCGACTCTGCCCGCATGTTCTTTCATTACAAAATGTCCGTTAACAATGGAATGTCCGAATAAACTCCTCATGCCGACGACTTCTGAAAGTTCTCTGTTCTCTGACGACTTACTGGGTCAACAGAGCCTGAAATGTGGAAGTTTTCAACTTGAAACGGTGAGACGCTGCCGCCTCGAAGCGCAGATCAGCGTCAGACGCCGTGGGCCGTCCTTAAAGCGACACTACCAGACCAAAATCTCTCATCAGCCGTTAAAATTTTTACCGAAAACCAGCTGAATTTATCGAATGGTGTCCACTCAGTTGTGCCTTACAGTTTTTGAAAAAATTTTTATCAAACAAAGCAGCAGTCTCTGAGCCATTCATAAACAATGAAAAAACAATGAGAGGGTGGGCCACTCCTCACTCAAAGACTGCCCACAGGCGAATGACGTAACCGACAGGCGTGAAAAAACTCTTGCATGCCCACGAGGGTTCAAGCATGTCTGATGTAATCACACGTGATTCAAATCCATATGGTTTTTGAAAAAAATAATAAGGTCCGTTACTTTTATCACAGACCTCGTATATATATATATATATATATATATATATATATATATATATAGCATCCCAAAAATATTCACAGCGCTTCACTTTTTTCACCTTTTGTTATGTTAGAGCCTTATTCCGAAATGGATGGAAGTCATTTTTTTCAAGATTCTACACACAGTCCCCATAATGACAATGTAAAAAAATAAATACATAAATAAGAAATCACATGTCCATTAGTATTCACAGCCTTTGCCATGAAGCTCAAAATTGACCTCAGGTGCATCCTCTTTACACTGATCATCCTTGAGATGTTTCTACAGCTTAATTGGAGCCCACATGGGATACGTTCAGTTGATTGGACATAATTTGGAAAGGCACACACCTGTCTACATATAAAGTCCCACAGTTGACAGTGCATGTCAGAGCAGAAACCAATCATGAAGTCAAAGGAATTGTCTGTAGACCTCAGACACTGGATTGCCACAATGCACAAATCTAGTGATGGGTAAAGAAACATTTCTGCTGCTTCGAAGGTCCCAATGAGCACAGTGGCCTCCATCATCCGTAAATGGAAGAAGTTCGGATCCACCAAGACTCTTCCTAGAACTGGCCGCCCATCTAATCTGAGTGATCAGGTGAGAAGGGCCTTAGGTAGGCACCAAGAACACTCTACAGAGACACTCTGTAGAGACACTCTACCAGAGCCACAGCATTCCTCTGTGGAGAGAGAAGAAACGTCCAGAAAGACAACCATCAGGCCTGTATGGTAGAATGGCCAGATGGAAGTCACCCCTTAGTAAAAGGCACATGGCAGCCTACCTGGAGTTTGCCAAAAGGCACCTGAAGGACTCTCAGACCATGAGAAACAAAATTCTGTGGTGCTGTTTTCATTTTTAACATTTCAGGACAGTGAAAGTATAATGGCTTGAAAGATTAGTGAGGGTTTTTCTCTGCTGTTTTTCATGTAAGAACTGAAGAAAGAAACTAAGAAAGTGTATGGTTGTTTTTTTTTTTTTTTTTGGCCGAAAGTGCAACAACAACTGCGTCACTTTAAAAGTGTCTAGTGCGACCTCACTGGCTCATTTTTGGAATCATGTTTTCTGGAGTTAGGCTAAATGATCCTTTGTTTACAGCCAGGGCTCTGAAACACTTGATGCTTTAAATTCCACGTGTGATTAAATTCCCACTTATGCTCACTGATGTTAAATACGCCTTAACTGCCGTGTAATTGATCATTTTTTTCAAAATCAGAATTATATTTATTTCTTGTCATGTTCAGTGCCATTGTTAATGCAAAATTATTTATTTGCAGCCCTTTTCAAAACAATAAATTATTATTAAAATAATAACTCAGTATTAATTTAATATTGAGTATTGAGAAGCTATTGTGGAAATAAAGAGAACCGCACTGACAAATTCTGAATTATTGTTCATTTCCGGAGGGTGGGCGGCTCCACAAAGCATTTGTGCTAGGGCACCCAAATGGCTAGCACCGGCCCTGCCAGGTACCATCCCTACAGTGAAGCATTGTGGTGGCAACATCATGCTGTGTTGATGTTTTTCAGCAGCAGGAACTGGGAGACTAGTCAGGATTGAGGGAAAGATGAATGCAGCAATGTACAGAGACATCCTGGATGAAAAAAACCTGCTCCAGAGCGCTCTTGACCTCAGACTGGGGTGACGGTTCATCTTTCAGCAGGAGAATGACCCTAAGCACACAGCCAAGATATCAAAGGAGTGGCTTCAGGACAACGCTGGGAATGTCCTTGAGTGGCCCAGCCAGAGTCCAGACCTGAATCTGGTTGAACATCTCTGGAGAGATCTGAAAATTGCTGTGCACTGAAGATTTGAAGTATTAAGCAAAGGCTGTGAATACTTATGTACGAGTGATTTCTTTTTATTTTTTTTAAATAAATTTGCAAATTAAAAAAAATCATGTTTGGGTGGAAAAAGTGCAGCACTGTGAATGCTTTCCGAAGGCACTATATATATATATATATATATATATATATATATATATATATATATATATATATATATATATATATATATATATATATATATATACTCAACAAAAATATAAACGCAACACTTTTGGTTTTGCTCCCATTTTGTATGAGATGAACTCAAAGATCTAAAACTTTTTCCACATACACAATATCACCATTTCCCTCAAATATTGTTCACAAACCAGTCTAAATCTGTGATAGTGAGCACTTCTCCTTTGCTGAGATAATCCATCCCACCTCACAGGTGTGCCATATCAAGATGCTGATTAGACACCATGATTAGTGCACAGGTGTGCCTTAGACTGCCCACAATAAAAGGCCACTCTGAAAGGTGCAGTTTTATCACACAGCACAATGCCACAGATGTCGCAAGATTTGAGGAAGCGTGCAATTGGCATGCTGACAGCAGGAATGTCAACCAGAGCTGTTGCTCGTGTATTGAATGTTCATTTCTCTACCATAAGCCGTCTCCAAAGGTGTTTCAGAGAATTTGGCAGTACATCCAACCAGCCTCACAACCGCAGACCACGTGTAACCACACCAGCCCAGGACCTCCACATCCAGCATGTTCACCTCCAAGATCGTCTGAGACCAGCCACTCGGACAGCTGCTGAAATAATCGGTTTGCATAACCAAAGAATTTCTGCACAAACTGTCAGAAACCGTCTCAGGGAAGCTCATCTGCATGCTTGTCATCCTCATCGGGGTCTCGACCTGACTCCAGTTCGTCGTCGTAACTGACTTGAGTGGGCAAATGCTCACATTCGCTGGCGTTTGGCACGTTGGAGAGGTGTTCTCTTCACGGATGAATCCCGGTTCACACTGTCGAGGGCAGATGGCAGACAGCGTGTGTGGCGTCGTGTGGGTGAGCGGTTTTCTGATGTCAATGTTGTGGATCGAGTGGCCCATGGTGGCGGTGGGGTTATGGTATGGGCAGGCGTCTGTTATGGACGAAGAACACAGGTGCATTTTATTGATGGCATTTTGAATGCACAGAGATACCGTGACGAGATCCTGAGGCCCAATGTTGTGCCATACATCCAAGAACATCACCTCATGTTGCAGCAGGATAATGCACGGCCCCATGTTGCAAGGATCTGTACACAAATCTTGGAAGCTGAAAATGTCCCAGTTCTTGCATGGCCGGCATACTCACCGGACATGTCACCCATTGAGCATGTTTGGGATGCTCTGGACCGGCGTATACGACAGCGTGTACCAGTTCCTGCCAATATCCAGCAACTTCGCACAGCCATTGAAGAGGAGTGGACCAACATTCCACAGGCCACAATTGACAACCTGATCAACTCTATGTGAAGGAGATGTGTTGCACTGCATGAGGCAAATGGTGGTCACACCAGATACTGACTGGTATCCCCCCCAATAAAACAAAACTGCACCTTTCAGAGTGGCCTTTTATTGTGGACAGTCTAAGACACACCTGTGCACTAATCATGGTGTCTAATCAGCATCTTGATATGGCACACCTGTGAGGTGGGATGGATTATCTCAGCAAAGGAGAAGTGCTCACTATCACAGATTTAGACTGGTTTGTGAACAATATTTGAGGGAAATGGTGATATTGTGTATGTGGAAAAAGTTCTAGATCTTTGAGTTCATCTCATACAAAATGGGAGCAAAACCAAATGTTTTGCGTTTATATTTTTGTTGAGTGTATATATACAATTTCTCCCTTCTATCTGCGGTTTGTGCAGATTTTGTGGTGTAAATATTAGAAGATTTTTACCTCCACGTGACCATTTCAATGCTTTTTAAAATCATAGTGGGATTTATTTATTTTTGTGAAAGTCATATTTTCCCAAAAGATAAAGGCACACCTGGGCCATATTGCAACCATACTGACCTTCACCAGGAAGTTGAGCAAGGTTTAAATTAACCCGACAACTGGCCCGGCTATGAATTGGGCCAGATACTGGCCTCCATTTTGTAGTGAGATTTCCCACTCCTAAATGACCAATAGGAGAGCAGCGCTCGCGCCACATGAACGTGAGGCTGACGCATCGGCTGACGTCAGCGTCTCGGCCGCCAACCAATCACAGGCTAGGAGAGAGAGGCCAGTATCTGGCCCAATTCAGGGCTGGTTGTCGGGCTAGGTTTAAATAGGCACCCATAAATACACCAAGACAGAAAAAAACGTACATCAACAGTTCAAGATGGCGGCATTGCTTCCACAGAGTCGCCAGTGGCTGTTGTCTAAAATGTGTCAGAGCTTTGCCTCTTTGTACCACATTTTCTTTCTTTAAACCTTGATTGTCGTGCTCTCAGCACATTCTTGTTGTAGTCACATTTCCTCTTCCACCTTTTCACAAGACAGCAGTCAAACTTCCACCTTTTCAGTTTGCAATTAAAATTGTGCAAGCCAGAATCACCAAATGTTGCTACCTTTGCTAAGTTAATTAAATTTTATTTGGTGAAGAATTGCATTTTTAGCAAATGTTCATTTTGTTTTTATTATTTAAGACTACTTTCTTATTTTTGAGCGCAGCCGGTCTGCTCTGTCAGCCTGATCCCGTCAGATCTCAGAAGCTAAGCAGTGGTTCTAAGCAGCTAAGCTAAGCAGCTAAGATCTGGTACTTGGATGGGAGACCTCCTTGGAACACCCGCAGCCGTGTGTTTCTCCAGGTGAAACTGGAGTTGTGTCAGGAAGGGCATCCGGTGTAAAACCTGTGCCAAATATGGAAGCGGATCTGGCTGTATCCGCTGTGGTGACCCTGAACAAAACGGGAGTAGTCGAATGGGCAACAACAACTTTCTTATTTTCAAGTTATGAAATATTATTTACTTCTTTTCTGTTTTTGATGTTTGTTTTGTTATTGTTTTTGTTTACTGGGGCAGAATCAGAGGGTTCATTACAGTGGCTTGCAAAAGTATTCAGCCCCTTGGTATTTCACGCATTTTAATTTGTTTATGCCGTTTCAAATACCAAAAGTAAATCAGGCTCCTCAATATAAAGAGGAGGGTTTTCATTAAAAAGAAGACCTGAAAGTTCAGCTACAATTTGCCAGAAGGTACATCTGAGATGCAAGTCTACATTTGATGTTTTGCTGAAATATCCTCCTCTGTACCACTTCATTATGAAGTTGTATAACTGGGGATACAAAATGCAAAACATGCACTGTGCACAATTTCTCCAATCACAGTGAAGGAGGAGGGCACAAGCTGCTCAACAGATTGTTTCCATCTGTGGGCCAAGCAGAGTCCCTTGGTGACAGAAATGCTGTTGTTTACATGCAATACAATTCCCCCTCCCCTCCCAGTTTGATTAATTATTACACACTTGATTTGTTCATGCAGTGTGCCAACTTGAGAGCGCACAGAGTGCCTTAAATTAAGACAGCAATCAACCCAGTAAGTGAAACAATTACTGTCTATGTGGATAATAACAAACACAGAAAGATATTTCTTGGGCACAGAATAAATTTTGTTTTCTCATGTACAAGTGGTGCAACAGATCAGCCTTTTTCCAGAATAATGACTTGCCCATGTGCAAAATTTTTATTTTTTTATTTTATTTTATCCTGTGCATTTGATTTCATCATGCTTAATTTTTTTTTTTTTTGTATGAGTTGTGTGTGTGTGTGTGTGTGTGGTGGAGGGATTGTTGAGATGCATCAGGTTTGGTAAGAGAACTGGCGAATGTTCCATTCCGGATTTCAGCAGCAGAAACGCAACATGCATCTTCACGTCATCCTAATTACCTCCGCCAAGGAGGTTATGTTTTCGGTCACATTTGTTTGTTTGTCTGTCTGTTTGTCAGCAGGATAACTCAAAAAGTTTTGAACGGATTTTGATGAAATTTTGTGGAGTGGTTGGAAATGACATTAAACAGTTGCAGCTGTCATCACATTCGGGTGCATTTGTTTTCAAATTGTAATATTTCTTACATTTATTTTTGTTTATATATTAATAATCTAATGATTATTATATACAATTTTAGAGAAATAAACAAAACGAAATAGATCACTGTGCCAAGGAGGGAATCTCTTTAGGGTCAGTGACCCTATGGCCTTGTTTAGAGAAGTGTTTCATAAATGTTAAAAAAAATTCATATACTTGCAGTTTAGTTGAATAATAAATTGAATTTTGTCTATTTGTTTTTGTCTGTAAGCACATGCAATATCAATATCAGTGCTCAGATGACAGTAGCTTCTGGGAAAGGTGCAAGTTGCAATAAACTGTGATGCCAAGCGCTAAGGATACATGCTATCCAGTCACAGCAGATGAAACTTTTTTTACTACTGAGCAAACATCATTGTTAGACTTTTTTAGGTTCAATGATTCCACGGCGTGTAGATGTTATGGCGTCAGTGACCCCATGGCCTTGGCAGAGGTTTGCACTCTCTGAGTTCTTCTAGTTCTTTGTGGAATCCCAGGAGATGTTGGCCATGGATGAGTGTGTTCCTGTGTCTGTATGTATCACATGTAAGAGTGTGTGTGTGCATGAGCACACCTATGCACCTCTGTCAATATGTGCATGCCTCTCTGCCTTTAACAACTTCAATGTAACTCCATCCAATTTGTTTGAATTATTGCAGTATTGTCTCATCAAAACTCATAATTATGTTCAATGCAGAAAAATAGACTTCTGCCACAACACGCCCAGGAACTGTTTGGAATGAGGGACTCCAGTTACAATTTATGAGGAATATTATTATTTCAGAAATCAAAGATTCAAACTACACAAAAAGTCATTGTATTTCTGTCAAAGGTGTAAATATTTGGAATAATTGCCCAGATAATATAAAAACACTTGGTAGTTTGGGTGGTTTTTAAAAATTATGTGATTACTTGCTATGGCATGTTAAATTAGGTTTATTGATTCTGTTGTGTTGTGATTGTGTTCTGATTCTGTCATGCACTGCTGCTTGCATGTTTGCATTTTTTTTTTTAATTCAAATTCATGGATCAATGTATACTTTGTAGCAGTTGTGATGGGTACATGTATAATTTTATATCCATATGTATCTTCTTCTTTGTCTTTCGGCTGTTCCCGTTAGGAGTCGCCACAGCAGATCAATCGTTTCCATCTCACCCTGTCCTCTGTATCTTCCTCTGTCACACCAACCACCTGCATGTCCTCTCTCAGCACATCCATGAACCTCCTCTTTGGTCTCCCTCTTCTCCTCCTGCTTGGTGGCTCCATCCTCAGCATCCTTCTCCCTATATACCCTGGGTCCCTCCTCTGCACATGTCCAAACCATCTCAATCTCGCCTCTCTGACTTTGTAATTTTGGTTAAAGGGGTAGGCGTTTACAAGCTTTTTCTTCTGCCTACACCCTTTCGGGCACATGGGTGCATTGTTGGAGTATTTATTTCTCTCTTTCTTGGTATGTTTTTGTTGTTTTGACCTGTGTGTGCCGAATAAATTCATTTCAATTCAAATTCAATTCAGTAAAAAAAAAAATCAATTCAATGCAATCCTAGTGCAGTTACTCAAAATGCGCTATGATGTCACGTTTCTATGATTAAACCCATTTGATTGAGTTTCATGAATGTTATGAATGACTGCAAAATACTTCAAACTATTACGTTTGCTGCATCAAATGGAATAAGATAATCGAACACAGATCGACCAATTTTAATTGTATTTCATAACAATTTTGCAGACTTCAATATTTAAATCATTAAAATCTAAACGATTTAAGGTAATCAGATGTCTCAAACAATTTGAGTTGAAATAGAATCATATTTGTTGTTTCATACAGATCAGAAAGTGAAATTCAAGTGATAAATTCATCATGGATTTGAACCTGTGCCACTCCCATCTTTTGACATGAACAATTGCTAAGGTCATATAAATATGAAAAGTGAAAATTTGTGTGCAACCATTAGCAAAGTAAAGTTTCAAGAAGCAACAAGCATCTTAAAAATAATTTTCATTGTCACGTCATAAAAATAAAAACTGAAAGTAATCCTTTGATTTAAAAAAAATTTAATGCAGTCATTTCATAATCAACTGGATATTTTAACTTGTGTGGTTTTTTTTTATAATTCATTTTGGTTGAACATTTAAAGAAACCCTTTTTCAAATGATCTCACTACTTAAGGTGAATGTTTCTCCACAGTAATTCAAAGTGTTATGTGATGAATTTAAGGGCTGAGATGATGCTGCTGTGTAAAATCATTGATCAGCAGTTCACACCATCGATTCCTGATCAATTATTTGCCATGCACTTCCCACAACATGCCCCCCCCCCCCCCCCCATCTCTCTCTTTTTCTCAGCTGTAAATGTAGCTGCAAGTCATCTTAAGTTGATTATAATTCTCTTGGATTTATTGCATGTGTTGAGCTGCAGATAGAACGCAGAGAAACAAAAGCGGGATTTCCTTGATGTGCACACACAGTTCATCTGTCTCCCTCTGCCACTGCTATGCCTTTCACACCTCAGCTCCTCTCACTGTGAGGAGTAAAATGAGAAGGTTTAATAAATCAAATCAGGATTTTAAAGCTGACTTTTAAGTATAATGTGTTTCCATTTGTAACGGCACAATGAATGTTTAAAAGGGTCAAATTATAAACCCTTTCATCAAGCTGATATAGGTCACCAGGTGTCCCACAAACAAATTATTAAAGGACAAGTTCACTTTTTACAGCAACCTTTTTGGCATTAAGCATCCGAATCCTTTGCTCACCTTTAAAATTGCGCCATATCAGTTGCTGAAAATCAAATACATGAGGATGAAAGGTGCAGAGTTCATTTAGAGCAGAGTGATTATTTAAGTACTTCCAAATGTTAAAGCTCCAAATGGTAATGTTAATGCTGTAGGCTACCACGCTTTTATTTCATCAGTGATGTCAGTGTAGACAGCCCTATTGTTCATTTTTCAATAAACTTTGTCAAAAAAACCCCTCTATGTTAGCTGGTTTGGCTAATAGGATCCTACAAATGTCACTCGCACCTTGGCTAGCTTAGCAGAGACACTTCAAAGGTATTTTATGCTGCACCTGTTTCATTTATAATGTCAGATTTATTTATTTATTTTTTCTGTTTGCTATAGAGTGTGGTAATTATATTATAATTAAAGTTTTAAAAAGGACCATGTGTGATCTGACTGCAACTGTAATGCTACAGTCACATTAGCTACAAACGACTGAGACAAGCAGTTGGTTTTGTCACTTGATGGGCGTACACACTACATATTCATAAGATGTCTTGTAAATCACTTCAGAGGTGTTATGTGGTTACAATAACAGCATTTTTAAGTGTTTATTTCCCGTTAACATTTACAAAATATATGAGAAACATTAGATTTACACAGAAATGCAGCTGTTTCAGAGCATTTCCTGCCATCTTGGATAAATGTGTTCCAGTGAACAGTCGGCTAATGTTACGCTGCCTATTCACTCGGACTGGCAGTCACCCTCTCGCGTAGCTCAGTATTTGCATAAAATAGACTTCATCTATTTTTGCCCTGTCTAGCTGGTGGCAGAGCAACCGTTGTCTTTTGCCGCCGCAAAACTCCCACTCTCATTGAAAATGAAGGACATGTTGTCGCTTTGCCTCTGTCGCTTATAGATTATGTAACCATACCTTAAGACTAATATAGGGCAGATGATGTTGGGTTGATGTAAACTGTATATTACAAAAGTAATAATAACATGCTTTTGGAGGGCGGTTTGCATTTTCAGAGGCCCGACGTTCACGCCCAATCGCCCAAAATGACATTCGCCTGAGTTAGACGAGGGCGAATATCTGTCATTGCAGGCAACTGGCCATGAACGGAGGGACTCAGAAAATGCATGCCGAAGGACAACAGCATGTTATTTGCATTATTATCACTTTTTACTGAGATACACAACACATAACGCATACATAAAAAGTAGGCTCACTTAACTTTTGTCGTGTCGGCTAGCTGGCGCGCGCTTGCTCCCCAATTTAGCCAGTGCGTCCTCATCAAGCTGGCTGCTTTACCTGCTGTTCATTGTCGTACTATCCATGAGAAAATCATCCGGAATATCCATATTGGTACCAAAACACACTTCTCGCATTTTCATCTTTTCCTCTGCGGACAGTTTTTTTTTTCCCCCCCTCTGCAGACAGTTCTTGGGCTGCGCGCTATGACGTCATTTGTTTACGCACAGCGGGCGGGTATAGCCAGATAGCGTCGACGTAAATCTACGATACCGGCCTAGCAATGCCCCGGTAAAGTGATAATAATACACGATACGACCTCAAACATCATAACGCTATTGTGCCAACAGTTACAGACAGAATAATTTGCTAATGTCATTTCATTAGTATTTTGTGTGTACAGTAGAGTTTTGTAACATCTGTGATGTCTTCCTCTTTCAATTTCATTAACTAATTTTTTTAGCAAAGGAGTTTTGTAATTAAAACAATTACGAAAGGTGATTATGGCTTGGCAGTGTTTTATTATTACCAAGTTTGTGCAACAGCAAAAATATATTATGAAAAGTGAACTTAATTTTGAGTTTGTTGCAAAAACACCCCATCTTAATGAAAAGTGTATTTTAAAATAATTTGTGCATGGTTAAGGAACAGAATCTGTTTCTGTGTCTCTTGATTTAATTGGAAATCTGTACCATGTGTAACAGAGCGCAGAAGCATTTAACAGAATAAAGGCCAATTTTTACGTTCTCGATGTCGCATGTCAGCGTTGTCTCGATTGATGTTTTGAGACATGCCTTTACACTTCAGCATTGCCATATTTAGAATATAATTAATATGCTTTGGTAATGTTAAATGATCATTGTACAGGTTTTTTTTTAACAGTTGAGAAACTAATCGTCTTGATTTGGGATGCTACAGAAAATGTTTGAAGAATACCCATTGTTTCAGTAATATGAAGAGAATGATAGAAAACATGATCATAACATCAAAACGTTCATACACAGTGAGACGAGGATCTTATACTGTACGGTGCATGCCTGTGCATTAGTATGCGTTACATGCAATCAGGCTTTACCCGCCCTAATTATCTGCTGTCGGCCTGAAGGACAGCTGCTGTTACCATGGAAACAAAGTGTATAGATGTAGCCGGACGATTGTCTTTAGTACCTGTGTGCAGTTTCTATTTGTGCGGGTGTTAATGCTGAGTTATAAAAACCTCAGCATGGTTACAGTGTATTTCATGGAGACTCTTTCGAAGAGATTACTACTAACTCCTCTGCATTATATCTTATAATACTCACATCTTCCATATCTGAAGCTGAGTGATCTTACCGCTTTTATGTCGGTTATAGGAAGGCTGGTCCATGCTGAGCATTGGTTATGGAAATCTAAGCTCCATCTCAGTAAGCATATGCAGTAAATATTTAAAAATACGGATAAATTCAGAACATTTTCTCATGTTTATTTTAGAAACGTAGGGGCTGTTATGGGGTTTTGCACAAGCATGCTTCTTAAAGGTGCATTTATGCAGCAATAAACTGGCTTTTTTTGTGTGTCATCTACTGAGAGTGATGCTGAGGTGTTAAGACAAGAACCACCGGTAGAATTTTGATCATCCCTCTACTCGTATCTTAACACGATGGGACACCAAAATACTGTTAAGAGTGCTTATTATAATCAGTGAAGGGCTGCAGCCTCTGTGCCAAAAATGTCAAACCTCCAATAGAGTTACTCTCACGTACAGATATGACACAATGGACTAGCAAATCACATCCTTCTATAAGGAACTTTATCTATATAAAAATAAAGGTAAGACAATCTCCAGTGCCTGTAAACACACACACACACACACACACACACACACACACACACACACACACACACACACACACACACACACACACACACACACACACACACACACACACACACACACACACACACACACACACATTTACACATGCGCACCCCTATGAAAGTCAATGACTAAGGCCAGGTTTGGGAATGGTGGGCACACATAGCTTATAGGCGTCTAGGTCTGTCTTGTGCCCCCATGACTACAAAATGATCTGGGGCTCATTAATTGGACAGTAGGCGGCTGGGATTTTCCCTGGAGAATATGGAGACAACACCATCACATCACTGAGTTCACTTACACCACCTACATGTGCTGTAACTGTGCTTCCACTTCCATAGTACCCTCTGCACAGGCTGGTTGTCTATCTTGGAGTGCTCCTTTGTTTGTGGGCATGGCATGCCGCTAATAGGAATGAGTTGAAGGAGGGGCAGTGACATTCTCCTGTGTAAAAGTGTTTTTCCTCCAAACGATTCGCCACATGAACTCACCCTGAGCTTATTGCCACATGGCATGCTCAAATTGTTTGTGAAGCAGTTTGGTTTACCCATCTCACCTTTTCTCTCTGGCTCAGAGTGTTGTGTCCTTCTGGTCTCTCTACCATAATCAGTCCTGCTCTAGCTTCCTGTTCGCCTTGCACTTCTTGTCCTTCAGAGGCTTTTATCCAGAGTATTTGGATGGTATCCTCTCTCCCCTTTCTGTCTACGTGCCATCGCAGGTCCCACATGATTTTCATGAGCAACTCCACGTATCCCTTCAAGAGGGAACAAACAGTTCTGGCCTAGAATTTTCTGGGCTGCTTCTAAGTGATTGGTACCTCTTTGATAATTGATGTTGATGCTGGATTTGGGACTTGAAGCAGCTAACAGATGCTGCCTGGGACTGGCATCTGAGACATCACGGAGATGCTCATCATCATCTGTATCAGCATCGATGTATTTGCTGATGGATGAGTCATGGAAGGTGAAAATGCTTGGGGCAAGTGTAGTGCTCTCTGGGGACTTTGGAGGGGTCCTGCTGCTGGCAGTGGTGTAGATAGACACCTCAGGGCTTAGCAGCGAGTGGTCTGACAGGGCTGAACTGTCTGACAGATGCGATGGCCTTGACTCCCCCTGACTGCAGCAACCACCTTTTGAGGTAAGGCTTTTGGAGGAGGTGCCAGACAAGAAGAATTGTTGTGCATTCTCTGGGGATGAGGATTTCATTACAGACATAAGTGTGAGCAAGGATTTGCGGCCTTTACTAGCTGGCACTCCTGTTTTTGCACTGGGCTGCCCAGTCAAAGTTGCAACAGGATTTGTTAACTGCTTGTTTTCTTGATGACCAAGATCTATTGCAGGACTATGGGGAAAGCGAGGATTTTCTTGAAAGTCTGTAGCACAACTGATGTAACTGTCAATGCTGGACAAGCTTTTCATATCTACCACTCCATCCCTGGCTCCAAATACTGATGGTCCATGATTTTGGATGGCCCCCAACTCTATTTCATCCCTCTGTCTGCCAATTTTGGAGCCTCTGTCTTTAGAATTGAGATTTGGTTGGGATTGTGTCTTGGCCATTTGGTTATACATCTCCTCTAGTTTCTGAACATTTAGCCTCTGGGGACTAGTTGTTCGGGTTTTGTGAGGAGATCCTAACTCCTGGGTGTTCAAGGAACGGTTGGAACTCATCTCTGATGCAGCTCTCTTGGGTGTCCACTTCCAGCGATTTGGAGAGAGGTGGTTGTCTTGTGGCCTTTCACACTTCTCTATAACCACATCCATCAGTTCTGCACTGCGGGCAAAAGCCTCTTTCAAGTTCATAGAAACAATGCTGCCATTTCTCTTTGCTCTCTCCAGGGCCTCCCTTCGTTTAAGTGCCTTCTCCTGCCTCTTCTGCTCCTTATAGAATTCTGAGAAGTTATTTACAATAATGGGAATAGGTAGGGCTATAACTAGTACTCCAGCTATGCAGCATAATCCACCTACTATCTTTCCTAAGAGTGTTTTTGGGTAGATATCTCCATAACCTACGGTTGTCATGGTAATAGTAGCCCACCAGAAAGAAGCTGGGATGCTTTTAAACTTTGTGTCTTCTTCATCTTTCTCAGCAAAGAAAACCAAACTTGAAAAGATCATGATGCCCATGGCCAAGAAGAGTATCAGTAGTCCTAGCTCATTGTAGCTCCTCCTAAGGGTGAAGCCTAACGACTGAAGTCCTGTGGAATGCCGAGCCAACTTCAGAATGCGTAGGATCCGCATGATCCGAAAAATCTGAACCACACGACGGACATTCTGAAACTGCAGTACACTCTTGTTGGATTCTGTGAGGAAGATGGTGACATAGTATGGCAGGATGGCCAACAGGTCAATGACATTTAGAGGGCCTTTGAAAAACTTCCACTTGTTGGGGGAGGACAGGAAGCGGAGCAAATATTCCATGGTAAACCAGGCAATACATACAGCTTCTACATGAGCCAGCTGTGGGTTATCTGTGGACTGGCCAAACTCATCTGTGTCCTGCAGCTCTGGCAGAGTGTTCAGAGACAAGGCAATGGTGGATAGCACGATGAAGAGGATGGAGATGATCGCCAGGATCTGAAAGACAATTTTACACAAGTGCAGTTAGGAACTGGAGCAGAATAGCTCATCTGTTGAAATCAAACATCAGATGCAGTATGTACACGTGCATAACTTCTTTTTCAATTAAGAAGCACAATACAAAATTAAACATACAATACAATGCATTCATAAGTACTTTGAATACAGTATAAATGTGCAGTCTATAAGTGAGTAGTAAACACCTGACTCAGTATGTGACTGAGAGCTAATGGATTGGAGTGACTTGGACCACTCATTAATTCATGACCCACTTACTGATCTCATCTGTGTGTGTGCGTGTGTGTGTGTTAAATAGTATTTAGTAGCCAAAGGTTAGTCGCAGCAAGAGAAATGTCTTCATCCACGGGATGGAGACAGCTCCTGCAGATGTTCTACCAGTCCATAGCCAGTGTCCTCTTCTACACCCTGGTGTGCTGGAGGGGGCAGCACATCCAAGAAGGACACATCCAGGCTGGACAAACTGATGAGGTGGGCCGGATCCGTGTTTGCATGAAACTGGACTCTTTGGTGATGGTGGCAGAGAAGAGAACACTTGACAAACTGCTGGACATTATGGACGATGCCAGTCACCCTCTGCATACCGTCAGCAACCAGAGGAGCCTCTTCAACCACAGACTGCTCCTTCCCAAGTGCAGGACCAACAGAAAACATGGCCAGATTTACAGGTAAGGAAGTTTTATTGCGTTTTCACATCATGTGGTCCTCAGAAAGAGAGTTTAGGTGCATTTGAGTGGAAAATAGTGTTAGTTGATCAGCTGTTTTTAACGAGCAGATATGGAGCGGCTCAGCTCAGAATTCTAAATAAAGGAGAAAAAAGCATAAAAATGTCTTTGTAAAGCTCAGTGCAGTGCTGTTGTCACCACGCTTTAAGAGGTGAGGACGAGTTGTAGCTACTGCGGATGAAAAGCTCACAGCTCGCTTAAAGTGGGCAGTTCAGTCAAGCCCCGACCCCCTGCCCACGGACCAAGTTTAATGCTGCTATCGACCCACAATGCAAAAATAATAGTAACGCACAGTGACTTGGAGAAGTAACTTTAATCTGATTACTGATTTGGAAAGATTAACACGTTAGATTACTCGTTACTAAAAAAAGTGGTTAGATTAGAGTAACGCGTTCCTAAGTAACGTGTTACCGGCATCACTGCTGAAAACGCCCTTACATTTTATTTATATTAAATGATTATTAACCGACTGTGAGGTCTGTACGGGGAAATATCAGACTGAGGTGTCGCTTGGTCCGTGCTAAAAACACAGAGGCCTGATATTCCCATACAGACCGAGCAAATGAGGTTAATAATTTGTTTATTATGTGGCTATTATACATATATAAACACACAAATGCCCGAATATGAAAGCTCCTGACGGCTAATAGACAGAGCTCATAGGCAGTGAAGCAGCGGAGGTGATGTTCACCTCCAAAAAAAAAAAAAAAAAGAACGACTTCACCTCCACTGTTCATTTTAGAGCTCTGAAGCTGAGCAGCGGCTCATCTCAAATCACCTCCGAGCTGACGGCCAGTGTCCCGACAGAACACTGGAGCAGAGCAGGAACTTGCTAACAGATGGTTCGGTTGTTAGCTGGTAAGCTTTCAATCTGTGTGTTTTTTCAGATGCTGTTTAGATATTTATGGAGTACGTTCATGTCCAACTTGCTTTTTCTAATCATGTTTTTCACTTCTGGTTTGTAAAGAAAATACGCATTTTGGACTGACTGTCATGGAAACTGGTCCAGTATGGGAAAATATCCGACCAGCAATCAGCCAATCGGAGCGTGCGTAGCATCGCAGCCATATAATAAATTACTTTTATTTTTGCCATTACAAATTTTCTGTTGTGCATCCCCTAGCAGCAGTACCACACTGTGAGAACCCCCGAGTTAGACAGATGGCCCTGTTGATGAGATATGAGAAGTGCGATGTAATAATTAAAATAGTGTTTGTGTGTGTGTGTGGGGGTGGGGGGGTGGGGGGGGTGCTTTCTTGTAATTTAATCTGAATGATAAATTGGTGCAAAGTAAATATTTCCTCCTCCCTGCTCTTGTAACGCTGTTTAAACACACACACAGTCACCTGTGTACACAGGAAGACAAAAGGTTGATGCGGATCAAACGATGCAGAGTTTCCCTTCAAAATGTGCAGAGGAAATAAAGGAGAGCAGCAAAAACAGAACAACAGCAACGGTTGTTAAGAGGTGACTGACACTGCAGGCCTGGACAACTGCGTAATAGTAGCTGCGAGTCAACTCCCAGGAGTAAAAATGAGAGGCAACTGTCTACAGCCAATCAGAGCAGGAGGACACTGTTGCCATAGCGTCATGGCAGACATGAGTAATGAATCTATCTGTTTATTTTCTTTGCACGATGCTTCACTCCTCTTGCCCCAAACCAAAACTGTTTGCGTCTCAAACGGTTAAAGAGGGCGCAGATGTGGAGCGACAAATCTTTCATTGTGAGATGAAAAAAAAACAAACAAGCTGACTGAAGTACAGCATTCATCTTCAAATATAATGAGGGACAGCAAGAACGGAGGCAAATCATAAGAACGGGCTGTAGCTTGTACAATCAGTGAGGTAATAGGATTAAAACGCTGTAGAACGGTCGCTAACGAAGTCACACTTCTTCATTGTAACATTAAGGTTATGAAGTCGTGTTCCTCTAAGAAATCACACACATTTCCCACCGGCCTCTGTCCCCGTCGTCCTCCCTCCACACACTTTCATTTTAGCCGTCTCTCGGGGCTCATTTAATGTTACCGGCTGCTAATTTCATATTGCGCTGTGAAGCCGAGACAAAGCTGCCAGTGCGCATAAAGGAGATCACAAACAAACACGTGTTAAGGAAAGGTTAAATGGAGCTCAGACACGACCGTAATGGCAGCCACAGAATCACAGGCTATTTATAGACTCTCGGTGGAAACACCAGACACACATAACAAAAGGACGTTCCTCCAGGACACACCCCACAGTATGGACTTTAAGGGCTCTGTCTCAAACCCAGTATAAAGTAGCACACTGTTCAGCGTAAGGGCCACTGCCCGTTTCCAAGAGACACCGTTGCTACGTTCACACCTATTGCCCACATTGTTTAATAACAAACATATTTGCGGCTTATCTGTTTGACTAAGGGCTTGCTGCTCTTAAAATGAGGTGTAGTCAGGTGAAGGGCAGGTAGATTATTAATGAACTCTAAAAACCTGGCCTAAAGTTAAGCGCAGAGCTTCTCTACCATTTATACACGCAATAGTCAGATACAACTTATAATACATCGACGGGTTCGTGACGTGTACACTCTGCTGCTCAGTACTAAAGTGATACTTTTTTCCTATAAGCTGAACCCGTGGAGCTGGTTCAGCTTATAGGAATTGATTACTGGTGAATTGAGAGTCTCAGTGTATGACTCTGCCAGGTGAGGTGAGGCGATGTGTCCTTTGCAATTTTGCAAAATGTGGTGTTTTCAAATCGCCTGAAAAAATAAACATCTTCTGCAAGTGCAAACACCATTTTGCGATATCTGAGTTTTTTTTTTTTTTTTTTTGAAATATATGTGGTTCCATTAAGTGTATTTGCAGTTCACATCTTCAAATTTCACAATTTGCAAGGTAAAGAGAACTAAAGAATTTAGGTGTAACAAATCACAGTAATTTTTTTTAAGTGTGTCCAAGTTTTAGTTTTTTCACTGCACAAAATGTGAACGTTGTCGCTTTAGATCTGACAGAGAAAGAATTTTCATATTTTGTTTAAAAAACAAAAACAGAACAAATTACAATACAATTTAACAACAACATCAATTAAAAATGTCATTATATGGCTGTGACACTACGTGCGCTCTGACTGGCTGATTTACGGTCTAATATTTTCCCATATCAGACTGGTTTCCATGACAATCGCGTATCACATTTGTTACAAACCAGGAAGCTAAAAACACAATTAGAAAAACCAAGTCAGACATGAACATACTCCATAAATATCTAAACTGCATCAGAAAAAAACACAGATTGAAAGCTTACCAGCTAACAATCAGACCATCTGTTAGCAAGTTCCTCATGAAGGTGAAGCGAACAAATTGGACTACGAGCCCACATCCGTCAGCACCTTTTATATTCGGGCGATACCATAAGTAGTTTGTGTGTTTATATATATATATATATATACACACACACACACACACACATCCATGCAAGATAATTTAATTTTATTTAGTTGGGACTACATACAGTATATTTATTAGATGGAAATCGAGTCCTATGACTCAGTTTTTTAGTGTAGTTGTCCCTGTTTTATGTACATAATGGTGCAATGTATTGTGTTGGTGCTTGTAATTTCTTTGTTTTGATATGTTTTATGGGTATCATGTAAAACGGCTTGATTTGTTGGTATTATTTTCCAATAAAAATTTGAAACCTGTGTAGGCATAGTTTCATGGAAGACTCATCCATTCAGCTTGTGGTTCAATTAGATCTCTATGACATGGTTGGGAGATGAAAGACCTTTTATTGAGACAAGCACGACCAGCGTGTACTAAAGATCGATAATAATTTCATGACTGTTAACACTAGATTACCTGCCTTGACTTGAATTTCCTCATCATCAGACTGATTCTGCAATTTATTTGGTTCAGCTACCCTGTTTAGAAGCAGGAAAGGTTAGTGTTCTCACTGGTGCCGTCCCATGTGACAGTGAAGGAACTCCCACACTCCCAGTGCTTCCACTGATACTTTTCTCATTAAGAGCAACACACCCACCGTAGAGAGAACGTTTTGCTCTACAAGGTTCAAGACAGAAGTCAGACTACCAGAGCAAGAATTTTAGCTGAGGAAGCTTCTGCAATTTGAAGCGAAACGTCCTTGCTTCAAGCAACCCAGTCCAGTCGAAGATTCGAGCTTCTCTACTAAGGTCAAATGGCATGTTTCACTGCATATGATCCAGCACCAGGTGCCTAGATCTGGAGGATCCCAGTGGCTGAAGGAGGCCAAGGAGATGTGCATATTTCACCTTGCTGCAGCAGATAAATGGTTACTTTCAAGAGGGGATGGACCAGATGTCTACCTGAGTGGTTTCCATCCAGAACCTGGAGCTGTTCCATGGTGTTGTGCCATGTAGCAATGCAGGGCACCTACATGTTCCCAGACTTGACATGACACCTGGGATTCAGATGGACTCAAATAGCAAGTTGTACCACTGGTGAGAGCCTATATGGACGACCTCACAACACTCATCACGACCAAGGCTTGCACTGTACGCCTACTTAGAAAGCTCCAGGAAACCATAAAATTGGCTGCATGAAGATCAAGTCGAGCAAGTCCAGAAGCATCTCCATTATCAAGGGGAGACTGTCAAACCAGTGCTTTCACACTGGCAAGGAACCCATTCCAACGGTTTCTGAGAAGCCAGTGAAGGGCCTAGGTCGGTGGTATGACGCATCCCTCAAAGACAAAGAGCAAGTACAGCAGCTCAGGAAGGAGGTAGCCAGTGACCTGGAAAACATTGATGGAACCCTGCTTCCTGGCAAGCTGAAGCTCTGGTGCATGCAGTATGAACTACTCCCATGTCTTCTGTGGCCGCTTAGATGAAGTCCCACTCTCAAAGATGGAAAAGCTGGAGAGACTGGTTAGCTCATACGTAAAGAAGTGGCTTGGCCTTCTGAGGTGCTTTAGCAGTACTGGACTATATGGCAAAGGAATGTTACACCTGCCCATTTCCAGCCTGGCAGAGGAGTACAAGTGTGCCAAAGTCAGACTGGCAATCATGCTACTGGATTCAAGCGATCCATTTGTAGCCCTAACTGCTCCCACCCTAGCCACCAGGAGGAAGTGAACCCCATTGGCTGCAACTGAGCAGGCAGAGGCAGCACTCAGACACAGGGATCTCATGGGCTGAGTGCAGGAGGGGAGAAGTGGTCTTGGCCTTGGGGCCAGTACACCAGCATGGAACAAGGCCACTGCATTTGAGAGATGCAAGCTGGTGGTCCAGGAGGTATGTTGGGAAGAGGAAGCACGAAGGTGTGCACAAGCTGTCGAGCAGGTAAAGCAAAGGCAATGGATGGCATGGGAAGAATGGAGAAGAGGGAGATCTCCTGTGGGAGATGGAGCCATTTAAGGCAAGCTTTACCATCAAGGCTGCCTATGATTTCCTGCCTTCTCCTGCAAACCTAAGCCAGTGGTATGGTGAAGACCACACATGCCCTCTATGTCCAAGTCCTGCAGCAATGAAGCACATCTTGGTGGGGTGCAAGACTGGCCTTACCCAAGGCTGTTACACCTGGCAGCACAACCGTGTGCTAAAGTGTCTTACAGCAGTGCTGGAAAGTCGACAGATGAGAGTGAACACCCTTACTCCACCGCCGTCCCATTGGCAATTAGTACCATTTGTCTGGGAGGGTGAGTGGCAAGCTAGCATCGCCATCAGAAGTCTAGATACCAGTGGTGGACACAGTTCTGCTAATCCACTAACTAGCAAAGCTAACTTTTGTGAGCAGATTAGCTTTTCAGCTAACTTCAAAAACCATCAGTGGACCAGTTAGCTTTTGATAAATTTAGTTCCGATAGGTTTTAGATGGTTAATGGTTTTTTTTTTTTTTAATTTAGTAACATTTTTAAACCCTGTTGTCTCCTGTCTGCTATGTATTTTGCAGCAGTGAGGCAGCTGAGAGGAGTTGAGCTCAATTCTATTCCAGCAGAAGGGATCTGGCAGCCAGGCTGCCACAAAAAAAAGTCATTTTCTTTCACAGCATACAGTGGTCCAGCCGTGAGGCAGACGTCTTGAAAAGGAAAGCAGGTTTGACTTATGGTTTTGATTTATAATTCAAATTAATCCAGATAGAATAACTACATTAATGTCAACTCTGTCATTTGTACAAAGTGAAAATACAATACATATCTTTCAGTTTTAAAATAATGCACTAACATTAGCACATACCGATGCCCAAAGGGATTATGGGTAAACTGAGCCGCCGCTCACACTGGTTGATTCGTTCATTCTACGTAAAAACCAACACAAGTTTCTGTAATGTGTGCTGGTGTTTACAAATAAATGTAATTTTGTAAAATGTCATTTTTTTCATTTGTTAAAAAAAGAAGGCATTTGCAAAACTGGAAAGTCTGTTTCTTATGTTGTGATTCGCACCCACTTAACAACCCAAAGGACGCCATCACCCAATTGACTACCCCACAGAGTGTCATCGGTGCCTCAAGTATTTTTTGAGGGATAATAACATCTAGTCCTACACAATATGTTGGGAAAGTGTCGGTACACGGACCCACAACAGGGGGCGCAAAGGAACGGACAATGGAGTAGGTCAAATAACAACACTTTACTGTTGTGAATGTGCACAACAAATACAACAGATTACAACAATAGATCAGAATCAATTCACAAAGGTGTCGTGTGGGCAGGCTCGAAGATAGGAGACACCTGTCCAAAGCAGAACCGGAACCACACGATTTCCTCCGCCACCAGACCCCGGGAATACTGGAGCCGCCAAGTCCCGAACTCCCAGGTGGCCACTGCCTCCGCGTGTCGGACCTGGTACTGCTGGCGAGGAACAAAAACACAATTAAAGGTGGGCGCGTTTGCACCCAGTAATCCGCACAGCAGGAAAGCTACCTCCACCTCTCGTTGGAAAAAAGGTCTGTTATCACTCACAAAAATCACAAAAGGTTACTGTCAAGCAGTCAGCTGAGAATATTACCTTCCAGGTAGAACGATATCTCGGCAAAGAGGTGGAGACGTCGTCCTGCTGATGTACCCCTGCTGATTGGTAACAGCTGTTGCAGGTGATGCGTGACAGCTGTCACCCTAGCTGCTCCTGTGAGGCGGCTGCGCCCTCTGGTGCCTGGAGCCCGCACTCCAGGCAGGGCGCCCTCTGGTGGTGGGCCAGCAGTACCTCCTCTTCTGGCGGCCCACACAACAGGACCCCCCCCTCAACGGGCGCCACCTGGCGCCCGACCAGGCTTGTCCGGGTGGCGGCGGTAGAAATCGGCCAGGAGGGCCGGGTCCAGGATGAAGCTCCTCTTCACCCAGGAGCGTTCTTCGGGGCCGTACCCCTCCCAGTCCACCAAATACTGGAAGCCCCGGCCCATCCTACGGACATCCAAGCTGGCGTACAGTCCAAGCCGGCTCGCCATCGATGATCTGGGCAGGAGGCGGCGCCGGACCCGGAGTACAGAGGGGTGAGGAGTGATGAGGTTTAATCCGGGACACATGAAACACAGGATGGATCCGCAGTGAGGCTGCCGGCCTCACTGCGGCTGGACTGATGACCTTCAGGATCTTGAATGGGCCGATGTAACGGTCCTGTAACTTGGGGGAGTCCACTTGGAGGGGGATGTCCTTTGTGGATAACCACACCTCCTGCCCAGGCCGATACGCAGGGGCCGGGGTCCGCCGACGGTCTGCATGGGCTTTTGCCCTCGTCCGGGCCTTTAGCAAAGCAGAACGGGCGGCACGCCACACCCGACGGCACTTCCGCAGGTGGGCCTGGACCGAGGGCACACCGACCTCTCCCTCAACCACCGGAAACAACGGGGGCTGATACCCCAGACATACCTCAAAAGGGGAGAGGCCGGTGGCTGAAGACACCTGGCTGTTATGGGCATACTCGATCCAGGCCAAATGGGTACTCCAGGCCGCCGGGTGTGCGGCAGTCACGCAGCGCAAGGCCTGCTCCACCTCCTGGTTTACCCGTTCTGCTTGCCCGTTGCTCTGAGGGTGGTACCCGGACGAGAGACTCACCGTGGCCCCCAGTTCCCGGCAGAAGCTCCTCCAGACTTGCGAGGAGAACTGGGGACCGCGATCGGAGACGATGTCTGTTGGAATCCCATGCAGCCGGACGACGTGGTGGACCAGGAGGTCCGCTGTCTCCTGGGCTGTTGGGAGCTTCGGGAGGGCCACGAAGTGGGCCGCCTTGGAGAATCGGTCCACTATCGTGAGGATGGTGGTGTTACCCTGGGACGGCGGGAGGCCCGTGACAAAATCCAGGCCGATGTGGGACCAGGGGCAATGAGGCACGGGCAGCGGCTGGAGTAAACCTGATGCCCGGCGATGGTCAGCCTTGCCCCTGGCGCAGGTGGTGCAGGCCTGGATATAATCCCGGACGTCGGCCTCTAGGGACGCCCACCAGAAGCGCTGCCGGACAACTGCCACGGTTCTTCGCACCCCTGGATGACAGGAGAGCTTGGAGCCGTGACAGAAGTCCAGGACTGCAGCCCTAGCTTCTGGTGGGACGTAGAGTTTGTTCTTCGGCCCAGTTCCGGGGTCCGGGCTTCGTGCCAGGGCCTCCCGGACGGTTCTCTCTACGTCCCAGGTGAGGGTGGCCACGATAGTGGACTCCGGGATGATGGGTTCCGGTGGATCCGACAACTCCGCTTTGACTTCATCTTCATGTACCCGGGACAAGACATCCGATCTCTGGTTCTTGGTCCCGGGACGGTAGGTGATCCGGAAGTCAAAACGGCCGAAGAACAGTGACCAGCGGGCTTGCCTGGGGTTCAGCCGCTTGGCGGTCCTGATATACTCCAGGTTCCGGTGGTCAGTGAAAACCGTGAATGGCACGGACGTTCCCTCCAACAGATGTCTCCACTCTTCAAGAGCCTCTTTCACCGCAAGGAGTTCTCGATTGCCGATGTCATAGTTCCGTTCGGCCGGGGTCAACCTGCGGGAAAAATAGGCACACGGGTGAAGGACCTTATCGGTCTTCCCGCTCTGGGAAAGCACGGCTCCTATCCCTGAGTCCGAGGCGTCCACTTCAACCACTAACTGGCGACTAGGATCGGGCTGCACCAGAACGGGTGCAGACGAGAAGCGCCGTTTCAACTTCTTGAACGCGGCATCGCAACGATCCGACCAGGTGAAGGGGACTTTTGGTGAGGTCAGGGCTGTCAGGGGGCTAACTACCTGACTGTAGCCCTTAATGAACCTCCTGTAGAAATTTGCAAAGCCGAGGAACTGTTGCAGCTTCCTACGGCTAGTGGGTTGGGGCCAGTCTCTCACCGCCGCAACCTTGGCCGGATCAGGAGCGACGGAGTTGGGGGAGATGATAAACCCCAGGAAGGACAAAGATGTGCGGTGAAACTCACACTTCTCGCCCTTCACAAACAGCCGGTTCTCCAACAACCGCTGCAGGACCTGACGTACATGCCGGACATGAGTCTCAGGATCCGGAGAAAAGATGAGTATATCGTCTAGATATACGAAGACGAATCGGTGCAGGAAATCCAGCAAGACATCATTAACCAATGCTTGGAACGTCGCGGGGGCGTTTGTGAGGCCGAACGGCATGACCAGGTACTCAAAGTGACCTAATGGGGTGTTGAATGCCGTCTTCCATTCGTCTCCCTTCCGGATCCGAACCAGGTGATACGCATTTCTAAGATCCAGCTTAGTAAAGATTTTGGCTCCATGCAGGGGGGTGAACACGGAATCCAATAATGGCAACGGGTATCGGTTGCGAACCGTAATCTCATTCAGCCCCCTGTAATCAATACATGGACGAAGTCCGCCATCTTTCTTGCCCACAAAAAAGAAACCTGCCCCCATCGGGGAGGTGGAGTTCCGGATCAGCCCGGCAGCTAATGAGTCCCGGATGTAGGTCTCCATTGATTCGCGCTCAGGTCGTGAGAGGTTGTACAGCCTGCTGGACGGGAACTCAGCGCCTGGAACCAAATCAATGGCACAATCGTACGGACAGTGCGGGGGAAGGGTGAGTGCCAGATCCTTGCTGAAGACATCAGCAAGATCGTGGTACTCAACCGGCACTGCCGTCAGATTGGGAGGGACTTTGACCTCCTCCTTAGCCTGGGAACCGGGAGGAACCGAGGATCCTAAACACACCCGATGGCAGGTTTCGCTCCACTGAACGCTGTAGCCCAAGCGCGTGCCTTGCCGCGAAGCAGATTAATGACATAAGCTATCTTACTAGCATCAGTCGCGTACATGATGGGACGTTGTGCGAAGACGAGCGAACACTGCATAAGAAAGTCCGCGCACGTCTCCACACAACCTCCGTACGGCTCTGGAGGGCTTATGTATGCTTCCGGGGAAGGTGGGAGGGGTCGTTGAACGACCTGTGGAACGTCACTGTTACGCACAGGGTCGACAGGAGGGAGAGCCGCAGCAGCGCCCTGAGGGCGCGCTTCCACCTGCGCGACGAGAGCCTCCACCCTGCGGTTAAGGAGGACGTTCTGCTCGGTCATTAAATCCAACCGAGCCGTGAAAGCGGTGAGGATCCGCTGCAACTCACCGATCATTCCTCCTGCGGACGCCTGTGCGCCCTGTTCTTCCATTGGCCGTTCAACAGCCGGTTGACGCCCCTCGGGATCCATGACGCTGGCCGAGATATCCTGTTGGGAAAGTGTCGGTACACGGACCCACAACAGGGGGCGCAAAGGAACGGACAATGGAGTAGGTCAAATAACAACACTTTACTGTTGTGAATGTGCACAACAAATACAACAGATTACAACAATAGATCAGAATCAATTCACAAAGGTGTCGTGTGGGCAGGCTCGAAGATAGGAGACACCTGTCCAAAGCAGAACCGGAACCACACGATTTCCTCCGCCACCAGACCCCGGGAATACTGGAGCCGCCAAGTCCCGAACTCCCAGGTGGCCACTGCCTCCGCGTGTCGGACCTGGTACTGCTGGCGAGGAACAAAAACACAATTAAAGGTGGGCGCGTTTGCACCCAGTAATCCACATGGCAGGAAAGCTACCTCCACCTCTCGTTGGAAAAAAGGTCTGTTATCACTCACAAAAATCACAAAAGGTTACTGTCAAGCAGTCAGCTGAGAATATTACCTTCCAGGTAGAACGATATCTCGGCAAAGAGGTGGAGACGTCGTCCTGCTGATGTACCCCTGCTGATTGGTAACAGCTGTTGCAGGTGATGCGTGACAGCTGTCACCCTAGCTGCTCCTGTGAGGCGGCTGCGCCCTCTGGTGCCTGGAGCCCGCACTCCAGGCAGGGCGCCCTCTGGTGGTGGGCCAGCAGTACCTCCTCTTCTGGCGGCCCACACAACACAATAGATCTGTTCATGAATTTTATGTTTCATAATTCAATCATATGTTTCTTAAGATCTTCCTAAATGATAGTAAAAAAATAAACATAAACAACTGTAATATTATTGTGTATGTCAATATACTAATGGAGTGACATTATTAATTATCTTGATTCATCTTTGGCACATTTTAATCGTTTCGTGCCATGGTTGTGCTACGCTACGAAGTAATTTATTAAAAACTTATTTTATGCTACATGTATTGGGATATTGGACAAATAACTACTCAGCATGGCATTGGACTAAAGTAGACATGAGATTTTTGCAGTTTTTATTTTAACGGAACAAAAGGAAAAACGAAAAACCAGTTACATAAATTCATTTGAGTTATGATTTACATAGCATGTTTTCCTAAATTTTACAAATTTGCACCCTGTCAAAAGGTAATTATTATTTTTGAACAGTCATTGCTTCTCTCTGTTTTTCATATTGCCTTTGTCCATTGATAACCTAAAAGGTATACTGCAAAATTGCCTGTTTTAAATTAACACTAAGAAGTGTCTATATGTGAAGACTCTTTTCACTGTTAAATTAACACCTTTATAGTGTTACGTTTAATATGATCACTGTTGATTTAACCGTGTCAGTGGTAAATTAACACTTCGAAAACATTAGTTTAATGCTGAATCAAGTTGATACATACACACTTGTCTTGTGTTAATTTAACAGTGCAATGTCGTAGGGAAATTAAATTTGCTTTAAAATGCAAATTTACACATTAATACAAATTCTGTCAGACACTTTATTCACTCCAGCGTGATTACTATCTGTTAGTCAAGGAATTGCTGGAAAGTGATAAATAGTTTGTGAACTTGTTAACTCTGAAAACTTGGCTGCGAGCAGTTTAATAAATATGGCCGCCTTGTTCAGTCCTTCCTGATTGACTAGACTCCCCATCATCCTCTGAGCCACATCTGAGGCCAGAGGGATGCCATGCAACATTTTCCCAGCCTGCCAGCCACTGTCACCATGACAACCCCCTTGAAACTCGACAGGAGGTGACTACACAGACCAGCTTGTGAAAAGCAAGTCTGACAGAGTCTCCTTCTCCCTCCCTCCCTCCTTCTACTCCTAATTTCTTTCCTTATTCAAAGCTCACCGAGCTTTGAAGCAGCTGCACCAGTCTGCTCTCTCTGCTGAGTTTTTTTCCCTTCTTCTTCTTCTCTCTCACATACAGTGCGCGAGTGGCTGCACCGACTTTTTTAGAAACAAAGCAGGTTATCAGATCCATGAATTCATGTAGGATCTCCTGGTTGATCAGGGTTTTGAATAAAGCAACACTGAATCTGAATCATCGTTTTAGTCACGGCGTTCATGATGTTGTTGGGTCTGGAGCTGAAATATTGTTAAATAATGTGGAGAAACTCACACCCCTGATTCTGAATGTAAAAGGGCTCTGTCTCTGTGTAAGAGATGGGGTTTCCATGGAGACGGGAGGAGACTGTCTACCACATTTCCCCCAACATGATAGCTTATGTGCACACATTTGCAGCAGCTCCGCTGAATTCTCCCTCCCTGAATTACCTCTGCTTGGAACTTTGCACTGAATAAATAAATTTATTGTGTCAAAATACATCCACTGCATCTCGTGGTTCTTTGCGGAAGCTGTAGCCAATCTAGTTTTCAACCTGAACATAAGCCAACTGTGTGATGCTACACCTATGTCTGCTTTCCTGTGTGTCTCACTTCTTCACTGACAGGCAGCTCCTCCTGTAGATGGCTCTGTCTGTTCATTCATTCATTCATTTGCTGCTGCTTATTATCGGTTCCGGTCGCGGACACGGATAGTTTCATATTGTAATAATTACCAGATAACAGTACCTGTGAACATGAATACAGTAAGGTAAATGGCAATCTTCCTTTTGACAATGATCTTCACACAGCCAGTGTCACATTTGGTCCAAATCAGGTTGAAAATCGAATTCCTTGATGTTGACCTTTGCCAAAATGAATTCTTTAAGCACAATTTAGGGGTCAACCTTCACTGACAAACCAAATTTGGTAAAAAATCAGCAAGACGACCTGAGGGGGCTGGCCAACAAACAGACAGGCAGACATGACCTTGTTCCCAATGATCTTGACCTTTGCCAGAGTGAATTCTTTAATTTTGAGGTTGATCTTCATCCATATAACAGTTTTATGGAACCCAACCAAAGGACCTGGATAGGACTATGGGGAACAAACAGAGAAATGTTGCTTTTAGTTTTATAGGTTGATTTTGATGCAAACATGTTTTTATACTGCACACATAGAAATTTGGGGAAGGGGGAATATAAGAATTACCCTGTCCATTCATCCACCTATCCTTTTGTCAATGAGTCTTGTAAGTATAACTCTTGTTGTGGATTTCAGTGCAACCTCACAAAATGGCAACATGCTAAATGGACTGCATTTATATAGCGCTTTTCCATCTGCATCAGACGCTCAAAGCGCTTTACAATAATGCCTCACATTCAGCCAATGTGAGGGACACACTTTCGAACAGGTGTGCACGATACTGTGGGGCAAGGTGCTTCGCCAAGCAAGGTGCTCAATACACAACAGAAGCAACTAGGGGATTAAGGACCTTGCCCAAGGGCCCTTAGTGTTTTTTCAGTCAGGCTGGGATTTGAACTGAGGATCCTCTGGTCTCAAGCCCAATAGTACATGAAGATGTGCAGGAAGCTGATAGGAAGAAGCTCGGGCATCAGTTGTACAGAGGTTGACCAGTTTGTTAAATCAGGTATTTCATCACCAAAACTTTACCAACAATGATGCACAATACAACAATTAGTATAGCAGCAGGTCGGTGGTATTATTTTGAGAGCTTCATAGCAGCAATCTTCCATTCCAGCTTATTAATTAATCAAAAACCCAGACAGAGCTTTAATTCATTTGATTGTCCATCCAAATTGGAAGTCCCAAAAAACAGTTTTATTTGTTATTATCTATCGTCCACCTGGTCGTTACTGTGAGTTTCTCTGTGAATTTTCAGACCTTTTGTCTGACTTAGTGCTTAGCTCAGATAAGATAATTATAGTGGGCGATTTTAACATCCACACAGATGCTGAGAATGACAGCCTCAACACTGCATTTAATCTATTATTAGACTCAATTGGCTTTGCTCAAAATGTAAATGAGTCCACCCACCACTTTAATCATATCTTAGATCTTGTTCTGACTTATGGTATGGAAATTGAAGACTTAACAGTATTCCCTGAAAACTCCCTTCTGTCTGATCATTTCTTAATAACATTTACATTTACTCTGATGGACTACCCAGCAGTGGGGAATAAGTTTCATTACACTAAAAGTCTTTCAGAAAGCGCTGTAACTAGGTTTAAGGATATGATTCCTTCTTTATGTTCTCTAATGCCATATACCAACACAGTGCAGAGTAGCTACCTAAACTCTGTAAGTGAGATAGAGTATCTCGTCAATAGTTTTACATCCTCATTGAAGACAACTTTGGATGCTGTAGCTCCTCTGAAAAAGAGAGCTTTAAATCAGAAGTGCCTGACTCTGTGGTATAACTCACAAACTCGCAGCTTAAAGCAGATAACCCGTAAGTTGGAGAGGAAATGGCGTCTCACTAATTTAGAAGATCTTCACTTAGCCTGGAAAAAGAGTCTGTTGCTCTATAAAAAAGCCCTCCGTAAAGCTAGGACATCTTACTACTCATCACTAATTGAAGAAAATAAGAACAACCCCAGGTTTCTTTTCAGCACTGTAGCCAGGCTGACAAAGAGTCAGAGCTCTATTGAGCCGAGTATTCCTTTAACTTTAACTAGTAATGACTTCATGACTTTCTTTGCTAATAAAATTTTAACTATTAGAGAAAAAATTACTCATAACCATCCCAAAGACGTATCGTTATCTTTGGCTGCTTTCAGTGATGCCAGTATTTGGTTAGACTCTTTCTCTCAGATTGTTCTGTCTGAGTTATTTTCATTAGTTACTTCCTCCAAACCATCAACATGTCTATTGATGTTCCTACCAGGCTGCTCAAGGAAGCCCTACCATTATTTAATGCTTCGATCTTAAATATGATCAATCAATCTTTATTAGTTGGCTATGTACCACAGGCTTTTAAGGTGGCAGTAATTAAACCATTACTTAAAAAGCCATCACTTGACCCAGCTATCTTAGCCAATTATAGGCCAATCTCCAACCTTCCTTTTCTCTCAAAAATTCTTGAAAGGGTAGTTGTAAAACTACTGAATCATCTGCAGAGGAATGGTCTATTTGAAGAGTTTCAGTCAGGTTTTAGAATTCATCATAGTACAGAAACAGCATTAGTGAAGGTTACAAATGATCTTCTTATGGCCTCAGACAGTGGACTCATCTCTGTGCTTGTTCTGTTAGACCTCAGTGCTGCTTTTGATACTGTTGACCATAAAATTTTATTACAGAGATTAGAGCATGCCATAGGTATTAAAGGCACTGCACTGCGGTGGTTTGAATCATATTTATCTAATAGATTACAATTTGTTCATGTAAATGGGGAATCTTCTTCACAGACTAAGGTTAATTATGGAGTTCCACAAGGTTCTGTGCTAGGACCAATTTTATTCACTTTATACATGCTTCCCTTAGGTAGTATTATTAGACGGCATTGCTTAAATTTTCATTGTTACGCAGATGATACCCAGCTTTATCTATCCATGAAGCCAGAGGACACACACCAATTAGCTAAACTGCAGGATTGTCTTACAGACATAAAGACATGGATGACCTCTAATTTCCTGCTTTTAAACTCATAAAACTGAAGTTATTGTACTTGGCCCCACAAATCTTAGAAACATGGTGTCTAACCAGATCCTTACTCTGGATGGCATTACCCTGACCTCTAGTAATACTGTGAGAAATCTTGGAGTCATTTTTGATCAGGATGTCATTCAATGTGCATATTAAACAAATATGTAGGACTTCTTTTTTGCATTTACGCAATATCTCTAAAATTAGAAAGGTCTTGTCTCAGAGTGATGCTGAAAAACTAATTAATGCATTTATTTCCTCTAGGCTGGACTATTGTAATTCATTATTATCAGGCTGTCCTAAAAGTTCCCTGAAAAGCCTTCAGTTAATTCAAAATGCTGCAGCTAGAGTCCTAACGGGGACTAGAAGGAGAGAGCATATCTCACCCATATTGGCCTCTCTTCATTGGCTTCCTGTTAATTCTAGAATAGAATTTAAAATTCTTCTTCTTACTTATAAGGTTTTGAATAATCAGGTCCCATCTTTTCTTAGGGACCTCATAGTACCATATCACCCCAATAGAGCGCTTCGCTCTCAGACTGCAGGCTTACTTGTAGTTCCTAGGGTTTGTAAGAGTAGAATGGGAGGCAGAGCCTTCAGCTTTCAGGCTCCTCTCCTGTGGAACCAGCTCCCAATTCAGATCAGGGAGACAGACACCCTCTCTACTTTTAAGATTAGGCTTAAAACTTTCCTTTTTGCTAAAGCTTATAGTTAGGGCTGGATCAGGTGACCCTGAACCATCCCTTAGTTATGCTGCTATAGACTTAGACTGCTGGGGGGGTTCCCATGATGCACTGAGTGTTTCTTTCTCTTTTTGCTCTGTATGCACCACTCTGCATTTAATCATTAGTGATTGATCTCTGCTCCCCTCCACAGCATGTCTTTTTCCTGGTTCTCTCCCTCAGCCCCAACCAGTTCCAGCAGAAGACTGCCCCTCCCTGAGCCTGGTTCTGCTGGAGGTTTCTTCCTGTTAAAAGGGAGTTTTTCCTTCCCACTGTCGCCAAGTGCTTGCTCACAGGGGGTCATTTTGACCGTTGGGGTTTTACATAATTATTGTATGGCCTTGCCTTACAATATAAAGCGCCTTGGGGCAACTGTTTGTTGTGATTTGGCGCTATATAAATAAAATTGATTGATTGATTGAAGACTGCATTGAGGTATGGAAGAATATTCAGCTGGTCCTCAACAATTAGTCACATTTTTGTGGCTCTTTTCACAAACACACGTCACATTAAAATGCTGCTAAGATCATAGAAACGTCTGTTCTTGGTATTCTGGCATTCATATTCTGTCAGTGGGAAATGCCCTGAAATTTCCTCAAATTGATGTTGGATGTACATGCAGAAAATATCAAACTATACCTCAGAATCTTCAGAAAGCATTAATGAAGGCAATAGTTCTATGCCTGGACCATCCATCTTCTCAATGAAGCCCACCTCATCTCCTCTCCCTCTCAATTATTCATGCATTTCAGATGAAGAAGAGAATCCAGACTCAGCATCTATATTTAAACTGCGGCTTCTCTGTGGTTTGATGTATAAATAGAAGCAGTATGGGGTCTGCTCAAGCACACTAACCGAGGCTGATTTCATCAAGACATTTCATGTAGAGCATTTGCCAATATTATGCAGATGATTATTTGACATTTCACAGAGATAAGTGAGATTATAAGTAACTGTTCTTGTTTTGTTCCAATAAATGGGTAAAAAACAAAACAACCCTTTGAATTAAAGGCATCAAAGGGCTGAGCCATACCCTGCACACTCTACACACTGTGTACATATATCTATCATGGTGTTTTGACTATGACTTCATCATATGACTTCTGGGCGACTTAATTTTGAAGTCAACCATACCAATTTTGTTGGTCAATATATGCTTTTGATTGTCCATCTCGCCTTCTTGGTTGTTAAGACATACAGTACAACAAAAACAAGTGTTTTGTGAACCATGTTTTCCTTGACCTTTGTTCTTTGACCGAACTACTCTAAAATCTAGACCATCTAGACTTCTTGGTTGTTGAGATGTTCAAAAATACTGTACTTTTCTGACCACGTTGTCCATGACCTTGAGCTTTGTCTTTTGACCAAGCTTCTACAGAAACTGATCACATCAAGACATCTATCCAAGTGATAGTCCCATTAAGTTTGATCCCTCTAGGCTTCTTGGTTTTCGAGATATACAAAAAAATCAACCACAGACCACATTTTCCTTGACCTTTCACCAAACTACTCCAGAAGCTAAATGCTTTATGGTTAATAAGCTATACAAACAAACAAGTATATAAAGGTGTCTTTAAGAACATGTCTTCTTTGACCTTGACCTTTGACAAAACCCCTCCCAAATCTAATCATCCAAGTAAACTTCTCACCCAGTTTGATCCATCTAGGTCTTCTTGGTTGTGGAAATATACAAACAAGTCTTTCAGATCAAGTTTTGCTTCACCTTTGACCAACCCACTCCAAAATCTCATCACCTCTAGATATCTATGCAAGTAATATTCTCAAGTTTGATGCATCTAGGCATTTTGCTTTTTGTGCAATACAAAAAAAATGTTTTTTAGACCATGCTTACCTTGATTTTGACCTTTGACCTTTGATCACACTACTCCAGCATCCTAAAGCCCTCTAGATATCCATCCAAGTAATATTCCCACCAAATATGAAGGAAATCTGTCCTGCAGTTTCCACTGATCTTGTCCACAGACACATGGACACAGAAACATACACCCACCCCCCAGTGAAAACGCTACCCTGCTCGTACTAAACCTGACAGTAGTTACCAATATAAAGTATAAAAAAGGTACTGCAGCAAGATGCCATTACCACATTATTCTGCCATATTGTTTTATTTACAAAGCAGAGGACACAGGTCATAGTTTATTTATTGCAGAAATCAAGATGTTGCAGCACGCTCTGCAGACATCAGCACAGAGGGAAAATGTGCACGGCATGGGCTGTAAACACATACGCACATCATCGTTCAACCAGCAGCGTCACACAAATGACAGTTACTATGGTAACAGTGACAGTGAACTTTCAAACATCTTGGTGATGGCGGTGAACAGGAAATACAGAGAGAGAGAGAAGCACAAAGAGCAGGCTGGGATGACACAGACTGAAAGATGTGAATGTCACATAACATATTCACAGAACAAAATTACATATAATCCTAAAATCAAACATCCTCTTACTGCAGATTTTCTAACAGTGTCCTGCTGAGTTCATACGTCACAGTTTGGCAGTGCTCAGATGAGTAGATCAGTGTCAGGCCAGTTAATCCCTCTGAGACTTACATGTAGATTAACATTCACTCCTTCCACTTTTGGTAATTAGACATCATACGCATACAATTTACATGTAAATCTGTCTATGCTTAGTCTATACCAATTCAGCCATATTCATCCTAGCTTGATGGGTCATGGTGAACGTGCACAAAGAGAAATGTTCATGATGATACCAGTAGTGAGGTGCTCAGTTGATTCTATTCATGCAAGCAGCATCCACACATCCCTCAGTGTCATTTATTCACATCTTCACGGGAGCACAGATCAACGTGACACACGATGCTTCCCCACGCACGAGTGATATCCATTTACAGCTGGGTGAGCTGAGACAATTCAGATTAAGAGACTCATTACTAGTTGCTCTCATTGTGTCCTGTACAATAATCCTTGTTCCCATAAAATACAGGGTTCCAGAGGGGTTCGTCTTAGGCCCCCTGCATTTCTCCCTTTACTGTATATAGCACCACTTGGCCATACACTGCAACATTATGGGATTACTTTTCACTGGTACGCTGATGACACTCAGTTGTACATGTCAATAACTGCTGCTAATTTCATAAACATCAAGACTTTAGAGGATTGCCTTGTTTCTGTGAAAAGATAGATGTCAACCAAGTGCTTACTTTTAAATTCAGAGAAGACTGAAATGATGGTCCTTGGTCCAGCGTGACATCGACATCAGTTTGACCAGCTACCGCTTAACCTATAGTCATGCATTATACATTACACTGACAAAGTGAGGAACCTTGGGGTAATTTTTGATCCCACGTTGTCCTTTGACCTACACATCAGAGAAATCATGAGGACTGCTTTCTTCCACCTTTGAAATATAGCAAAGATTCATCCCATCCTGTCTGTGGCTGATGCAGGGACACTGATCAAATGCATTTGTCTCTTCTAGATTGGATTATTGCAGCATCCTATTCTCTGGCTTACTACAGTCCAGCATTAGGGGTCTCCAATTGGTTCAAAATGCTGCTGCTAGAATTTTGACCAGAAGCAGAAAGTTTGACCACATTACACTGATTCTGGCCTCCCTTCATTGACTTCCTGTCTCTGAGAGGTCACATTTTAAGGATCTGTTTCTAATTTATAAACCCCATTTAATTTATATTTTGCATTATATCTTAATCAAACATACCCCAATCACCCTCATATTTGAAAGTGAAGTGCAGACTGGCACTCACTATCACCTGACAAAGTTTGATGCGGATCTGATCTGGACTCTGGATTTTGTGGACATTTGAATTTAAGATTGAAAAGCCTATTTGATGTACATTTTGCGTTATAGCTCAATCAAAAGTGCAACAATCACTCTCATTTGTGAATGAGGTGTAAACTGGCTGAATAGACTAAGTTTGATCTGCATCTGATCCGTATTGCTGATTTAGCAGATATTTAATTCTTTTAAATATTGAAAAGCCCTTTTGATCGATATTTTGTACAACCCCAATTCCAGTGAAGTTGGGACGTTGTGTAAAATGTAAATAAAAACAGAATACAACGATTTGCAAATCCTCTTCAACCTATATTCAGGTGAATACACCACAAAGAAAAGATATTTAATGTTCAAACTGATTTTGTGCAAATATTTGGTTATTTTGAAATGGATGCCTGCAACACATTTCAAAAAAGTTGGGACGGGGCAACAAAAGACTGAGAAGGTTGATGAATGCTTATAGAACACCTAATTGGAAACAGGTGAGTGTTTGATTGGGTATAAAAGGAGCATCCCAAAAAGGCTCAGCCATTCACAAACAAAGATGGGGTGAGGATCACCACTTTGTGAACAACTGCATGAAAAAAATAGTCCAACAGTTTAAGAACAATGTTTCTCAACGTTCAATTGCAAAGAATTTGGGGATTCCACATCTACAGTCCATAATATAATCAGACGATTCAGAGAATCTGGAGAACTTTCTACACTACACGTAAGCGGCAAGGCCGAAAACCAACATTGAATGTCCGTGACCTTCAATCCCTCAGGTGGCACTGCATTAAAAACTGACATCGTGTAAAGGATCTCACCACGTGGGCTCAGGAACACTTCAGAAAACCATTGTCAGTTAGCACAATTCATCGCTACATCTACAAGTGCAAGTTAAAACTCTACCATGCAAAATGAAAGCCGTACATCAACAACATCCAGAAACACTGCCACCTTTTCTGGGCCCGAGCTCATTTGAAATGGACAGACACAAAGTGGAAAAGTGTGCTGTGGTCTGATGAGTCCACATTTCAAATTGTTTTTGGAAATCATGGACATCGTGTCCTCCGGACAAAAGAAGAAAAAGACCATCCAGATTGTTACCAGCACAAAGTTCAAAAGCCAGCACATGTGATGGTATGGGGTGTGTTAGTGCCCATGGCATGGGCAACTTACACATCTGTGATGGCACCATCAATGTTGAAAGGTACATCCAGGTTTTTGAGCAACACATGCTGCCATCCAAGCAACGTCTTTTTTCAGGGACGTCCCTGCTTATTTCAGCAAGCAGGGCTGTGAAAACTCTGTGGATCTGTGGGATTCCGTGGATTCCATCATGGGGAGGGGGGCAGGGGTGTTAGTGTTGTACTCTTTAATCGTGATCATTACTGAGTTTTTTAAATGCTTATCGCAAAGCGTTCTTTTTTACGACATCATGCAAGTTTTATAAGTCTGCGGACACTGATCTGTGTGTTACAGATACAAATCAGTTTCCTCGGATCCGCAGAGTTTCGAGGAGAATAAATGCCACTCAAAGCCTGGCTGTTATGACAGTTGTCGTAAAGCGGGACTGGTTGGTTGCTGCGGTGACACTGTGTGGCTCCTGTGCGAAACTTAGCTAAACGTAGCATGTGGACATCGCAAACTTTTAGAACTTTCAAGTTTTTAAAAGAAGAATTTTGCAGCATGTCTGTGTCACGGAGCGACATCAGACAAAGCGAAGATGGCAAGAAAGGTGGTTTGAAAAAGTCTGATAAGGACAAGAATCCATGGAATTGTTGCTGGCTTCATCAACACACCTGAAAGATAAACGGGAAAAGCAAACTGGTAAGAATTTTTTTCTCTCTCTGGAAAATAAACATTGTGCTGTTCAAACAGAATTTCAGAAAAAGATTATGTGACTTTTTTCTTTCATTAATCTAGACTTTCTGTTGTGCGTTGGGGGGGTGTGGCTGGACATTTTGGTGTTCTTTTCTTTTCTTTGCTCTCCAGGTGGTATGAAAACTGATTTGTCTGTGGAGAAGGTGCTGGCAGAAGAGTCCTTCACCCTCATCAACGTTATGTGCAGCACCTGTGGATGGTGCTCACATGCAACCTTAAAGACTTTCAGCTGAAGCAGATAATTAGATGGCGTTCTGCATTTAAGCCATGTGTGATTCAAGCAGAATTGCCGGGAACTCGACCTTGTGATGTTCGTTTGTGAGACGCTGAGGACCGCGCCTGGGTTTGACACATCGTGCCTGTGAAGCAGGAAGGGTGAGGGACACATGCTGTCAGCACACATCAGAGGTGATTGTTTGACTACTTGTTGATAGTAACTTGGTATTTTGTTACGCAGTATATTTGAATTGTGATGAGAATTGTGCAGCTCGCTTCTCACTGCTGTGGCGTGCGGACAACTGATCCTCCACCTGTTGTGAGAAGCTGCTCATTTACATAAAGCTTAAATACAGACCTGAATGTGTTGCTGATAGTGTGTGCCTTTTGAAGGATATTGCTTGTAACTGCTGACTTACCTCACCTCTTCTATCCTTCGCAGAGAGTCGGTTTGTCGTGTCCACCTGGGGGGTGTTTGGCGGTAAAAGTGAGTCCAGAAGCGCCGGGCTTCGATCCTTTTAGGCGCTGGAGAGCGTGCCAGCCTTCACTCCACCAGACTGACGCATCTTTTGTTTATTCACTTTGTTATGCACCAGAGGGTGGAAAGAATAAATTGTTTTGTTATTGGAACCGCTTTCTGGTTATTTTAGCGCTGGGTTCCGTCAGACGCAGGTCCGCTCCTCAACCCGCGTCGACACATAACAGTAGTTCCCGGCCATTCCAAAATGGACCCAGCGGCAGAGGCGGTTCCTTTCGCCGAAAGAGTTCAAGAACACTTGGAGAAAATATGGGAGCAATTACAGCATCTCGCAAACCAAATTAAACAAACAGACGCCCGTGTTACGGAGCTTGCAGCGCAAGCCGTTCCGCTTCCTGCTGCTCCAGCTGCGGCACCATCGATACCGGTGCAGATAACTCCGTCATCCAGAGATTCGGCGTCCGAACCGATTATTTGTCATCCGGAGCCTTATGCGGGAGACGTTGAAGCCTGTGCTTCGTTTTTGATGCAATGTTCTCTGGTTTTTGCTCAGCGACCGGCTTCCTTCTCTTCTGATGGGAGCCGTGTTTCATATGTGACAAATTTGCTCCGAGGTGACGCCTTAGCTTGGGTCACAGCGCTGTGGAGTAACAACTCGCCATTGTTAGGATCCTTTAAGGATTTCTCCCGGGAGTTCCGACTGGTTTTTGACCATCCGGTGAAAACGAATACCGTTGCCCAACGGTTGCTGAATCTCAGGCAGGGGAGGCGGAGTATTCCGTGGACTTCCGGATTTTTTCTGCTCAGTCAGGTTGGAACGCCGCAGCTTTACGAGGAGTGTTTGTTGATGGGTTAAATGAGTCATTAAAAGACGAGCTGGCAGTCTGTGATGAGCCAAACGATTTAGATGAGCTAATATCGTTGGTGATTCGTCTAGATGATCGGATGAAGGAGCGTGGACACGAGAGAGGGCGGCCATCAGAGCGGGTTTTTTCGTCTCGGGGCTTTCCCCGACACAGATCTGGGCCGCCTCTTCTTCACCCCACTGAGGCTCCTCCGACGGGACCTCTGGCTCCTCTTGCAGACGAGCCCATGCAGCTCGGACGAGCAGAGACCACTGTATTGCCCCGACATATAAGCGTCAAGAAAAATAATGGTGACATATCTCCAGGTGTTCTGGGACAGGCGAAATAACACACACACACACACAAAAAAAAACTTGTAGGGGCTAATGTTTTGTTTCTTTGAATAGGGGTTATAATTTGTTTGGGGAGTCAGAGGCGTGTCTGGTGGAGTGAACGTTAGGCGGTTAGAAGCCCGTCTGGGCTCACTTGATCGTTATTTTTTATGTGTATTTAGGTATTTTCTGTTTGGGTTTTGGGGTCGTTTTGTTTTGTTGTTTTTTATTTCCCTACATCCCTAACCCCAACCTCACTTGCCCCAAGACCGTTCGTCTTGTGGGTTGTGGGGTGGTGCAGGTTGGTCACGCTGAGTGTTCTCAGAAGACCTCTGCACCTAGGGGGGGGGGTTGTTAGGGGCGTTTTTCTTGGTTTGGTTAGGGCCCGGTTCCACTCCAGCCTCGGTGAGCCTTTGTACCGTTCGTCATTGGTGTTGCCGGGGTGTGGCGCAGCGGGAACATACCTCAGTCGGAGGGGTGGGCCGATCTGTTGCCGTTCGCCATTTCGGTAGTTCCACCCCTCCCGAGAGGCTGGGGTATGGTCGAGTTGGGGCACCGGACGTATTTCCGGTTTTCCGCTACGCCTTGGGGTTGGGGCTGGGTTAGTTTTTCCTGTTCCCTTCCCCGGCTTAATGTTTTGTGCCATTCGCCAAAATTGAGCCGCCGAGGGGCTCTGGGAGGGACCTGGGGTCTTTCGGGGTGCCGGGGAAGGTAACAGGGTTTAACGGTTGTTTTATTTGCCCCCGGGGTTGTTTAAGGTAGTACTCCGGGGGTTGGACTTTGATTTTGTTTTGTTTCCTTCCGGGTTCCACCTCCAGGGTTGATGGGACGGTCCTCTGGGGGGGAATTGGCTTGTGGGGCCGACTAGCCAGGTGTGGCCGGGTCTGGGGTTCCGGGGTTGTGGGGAGGGTGCCTCCTGGGGTTTGATGGTACGGTCCTCTGGGGGGCGCCGTTTGCTCCATGTGTACCTGGGGACCTTTGTGGGATTCCGGTTCTGGCTATTCCTCCTGGAACCGGCGGTAAAGGCCTTCTGGGGGGGGTTGGGCTCTGCAGGTCGTTCTGGGGGGGTTGTTTGTTATTTGTCTTTTATGCATTTATGTTTGTATTGTGTTTGTGGGGCTGTGTTGGGTTTTTGCGTTTGGGAGTTTTTCTTTTCTTCCCGGGGTTGGATGGGACGGTCCCCTGGGGAGGTTTTGGGTGGGTTTTATGTTTTTTCTTGTGTGTTGGATTGTACTGGGGACTGTTTTGGGGTTTTTGTTGATGCCAGCCGGCCTTCCAGCTGTGGTGCCCTGTCCTGCTGTCTGTGGTGGACCTTGGGAGCGTTGTGCTGTCTGCTTCCTGACGAGGACCCCGGAGGGAGGTGCTGTTCTCTGGCCTGGTCTGTTCGGTCGCCGGGAGGCTTCCTGTTAAAGGGGGGGTACTGTTGTGTGTTGGGGGGGTGTGGCTGGACATTTTGGTGTTCTTTTTTCTTTGCTCTCCAGGTGGTATGAAAACTGATTTGTCTGTGGAGAAGGTGCTGGCAGAAGAGTCCTTCACCCTCATCAACATTATGTGCAGCACCTGTGGATGGTGCTCACATGCAACCTTAAAGACTTTCAGCTGAAGCAGATAATTAGATGGCGTTCTGCATTTAAGCCATGTGTGATTCAAGCAGAATTGCCGGGAACTCGACCTTGTGATGTTCGTTTGTGAGACGCTGAGGACCGCGCCTGGGTTTGACACATCGTGCCTGTGAAGCAGGAAGGGTGAGGGACACATGCTGTCAGCACACATCAGAGGTGATTAATTGTTTGACTACTTGTTGATAGTAACTTGGTATTTTGTTACGCAGTATATTTGAATTGTGATGAGAATTGTGCAGCTCGCTTCTCACTGCTGTGGCGTGCGGACAACTGATCCTCCACCTGTTGTGAGAAGCTGCTCATTTGCATAAAGCTTAAATACAGACCTGAATGTGTTGCTGATGGTGTGTGCCTTTTGAAGGATATTGCTTGTAACTGCTGACTTACCTCACCTCTTCTATACTTCGCAGAGAGTCGGTTTGTCGTGTCCACCTGGGGGGTGTTTGGCGGTAAAAGTGAGTCCAGAAGCGCCGGGCTTCGATCCTTTTAGGCGCTGGAGAGCGTGCCAGCCTTCACTCCACCAGACTGATGCATCTTTTGTTTATTCACTTTGTTATGCACCAGAGGGTGGAAAGAATAAATTGTTTTGTTATTGGAACCGCTTTCTGGTTATTTTAGCGCTGGGTTCCGTCAGACGCAGGTCCACTCCTCAACCCGCGTCGACACATAACACTTTCTTTCATTGAAAAAAAAAGACATTGTGGCTTTGAATGAATTTAGGCTACATGAATTTACACAACAATGTAAATTAGTTTTTATTAATGTAGACTTTTTTCATGGGAAAAAGACACTGTGGCTTTGAGTGGATTTACAGGAATTTACACAAGAATGTGTTGCTTTTTACTATAAGGTATGTCATTGATATTTTACCCTGATTTTTAAAATATTCTAAAAGCTTTAGCTGTGGTTTTTGAAATACTTTAACAGTCTTTTCAGTCTTCATGAATTTCATGTAGTTTAACTGTTCTGAGTTAATGCATAATTTGGTTTACAATTAAAAGGAAAATCATACCAGGTCCTACTTCCACGTCATATTCTGTTATATCAACATGATCATTGACAGTTCAAATGAAAGGTTGAATACGGGGTCATTTAAATATGCACTAATTTTGAGATTTGTTCTTCCAGGAGATGTTGAAAATGTATCAGTAGATGAAAATTTAATTTGGTTTCTGGGGCCCCACAAGACCCTAGACCCCAGCTCCTTGGGGATGGGGGGGGGTGCGCCCTCGGATTTCACAATTTTCATTTCACAGCCCTGAGCGAGACAATGCCAAGCCACATTCTACACAACAGTGTGGCTTCGTAATAAAAGAGTGCAGCTACTAGACTGACCTGCCCGCAGGCTAGACCTGTCACCCATTGAAAATGTGTGATGCATTATGAAGCGCAAAATACGACAACCCCAGACTGTTGAACAACTGAAGTCGTACATCAAGCAAGAATGGGAAAGAATTCCACCTACAAACCTTCAACAATTAGTGTCCTCAGTTCCCAAACACTTATTGAGTGTTGTTAGAAGGAAAGGTGATGTAACACAGTGATAAACATACCACTGTCCCAGCTTTTTTGAAACGTGTTGCAGGCATCCATTTCAAAATGAGCAAATATTTGCACAAAAACAATAAACTTTATAAGTTTGAACATTAAATATCTTGTCTTTGTGGTGTATTCAACTGAATATAGGTTGAAGAGGATTTGCAAATCGTATTCTGTTTTATTTACATTTTTCACAACGTCCCAACTTCACTGGAATTGGGGTTGTATTATATTTTAGCTTATGAAAAGCCACTTCTACCAGGACTTTGACCTTGAAAGCATGGAGAATGTACATTTATTTTATCAGTAGAGCAGATGCAGATAGCTGCGAAGGCACTGCTACATTCAGACACGATGCGCTCTCCTCACTGCAACATACATCCAACGCAAACTCTGCAAAAAGATGTTCTATTTCAGCTGTCAGTGCTCTGCCTACTTCCTTTGTTCTGTTGTGCTGCTACCAGTGCTGGGAAAAGATTTCAGGTGCATCACTTTAGTCAGAGCAGCAGTACCACAGTGTGTCAAAATACTTCACGTTAAAGCGCTGCACACTCAAATAAAATACAGACAGTGATAAAGTAATCCTTCTGCAGAATAATTTTAAACTGTGTTATCTGTGTCTATTATTGTTGTTACTGTTGCACTATAAAAGTTGTACTTTAGTGTATCTAGCTGCAGTTTAACAACTAACTGATGACTAAATTAGTTGACAACTATTTTAATAATCAACTATTTTTAATAATCAATTAAATCGATTAGTTGTTTCAGCACTACTAAACACATCCCGTTTGGGATCTCACAGAAAGAGGAGGTGTTTATGTGTGTATGTGTGTGTGTGTGTGTATGTGTCACAGTGCCGCTTGTGAGCCTGAACTAAACCATTGTACAACTCTGCAGGGGTGGGAAGGGCCCTCAGAGATCTTTCAATATTATTGTTAGATCAGAATTATGTTTTACGACATTTATACAATTTCAATTTTCAATTTCAATTCAATTTTCAATTTATTTTCATTTATATAGCGCCAAATCACAACAGACTTGCCTCAAAGCGCTTCACACAGGTAAAGTCTAACCTTACCAACCCCCAGAGCAACAGTGGTAAGGAAAAACTCCCTCTGAGGAAGAAACCTCAAGCAGACCAGACTCAAAGGGGTGACCCTCTGCTTGGGCCATGCTACAAACATAAATTACAGAACAATTCACAGAACAATTCACGGACGAATATACAAGCAATGCTATTGGTGCACAGGACAGGAGGATCACCAACACGAATACAACTCCCATCTCTGGATGGAGCTGCACCTTAAACAGAGGGAAAAAACAGAATCAGGCATCAGAAAGACAAAAAATACTGTATAATTTGCCAGCATTAAACAACAAGAAAAACAGAGAAATAATAAGGTGATCGCTGGCCGCTAGCCCTAAACTTCACTAAAAGACCCAATTACTCCAATTACTAATAAATGAATTAAAAGAGTAAAAAGCGTAAAACAAAACTGTACCACTATGCTAGGCAAATGAAAGGGACAATAAGTGCGTCTTAAGTCTGGACTTGAAAGTCTCCACAGAATCTGACTGTATTATTGACGCAGGGAGATCATTCCACAGAACAGGGGCACGATAAGAGAAAGCTCTGTGACCCGCAGACTTCTTATTCACCTTAGGGACACAAAGTAGTCCTGCACCCTGAGAAAGTAAAGCCTGGGCCGGTACATAAGGTTTAATTAGGTCAGCTAGGTAGGGAGGTGCCAGTCCATGAATAATTTTATAGGTTAGTAGCAGAACCTTAAAATCTGATCTCACTGGGACAGGAAGCCAATGAAGGGATGCCAAAATGGGTGTAATGTGGTCGAACTTTCTGCTTCGTGTCAAAAGTCTGGCTGCAGCATTTAGAACCAATTGGCGAGCCCTAATCCTAGACTGCGGCAAACCAGAAAATAGAACATTGCAGTAGTCCAATCTAGAAGAGATAAATGCATGGATCAGGGTCTCAGCATCAGCCATAGACAGGATGGGACGAATCTTCGCTAATATTTTGCAGGTGGAAGAAAGCAGTCCTAGTAATATTTCTAATGTGGAGGCCAAAGGACAACATACATTCATTTATACATTCATTCTAATTTTATATTCTTTTACAACATGAATTGTATGGACATTAATAACATGCAGCACAAAAATGTATTTAATGCCAGTTACGTGCCACAGAAGGTGACCAGAACAGACTACAGGTTTTCATTCCAAACAGCTGCTTCACAAAGAGATTCTACTGATGCACGGAGGGACTTTGCAAGAGTAAAAACAGCATATGGATCATTTGTTTGGAATGAAAAGCTGCAGCAGACTGGTTGCGTCTCCTCAGTGCATGGTTCGCTGTCTCTCTCCTAATCTACCACAAAGGCAAACTGCTGTGAAATCTGTTGACCTTGTTCATGCTGCTGAAAACAACAAAAACAAAACATGAGTTTAATTTTCATAACCTTTGTGATTGTGCTGCCCTCAAGACAAACGACTTTGCCCAAACATTAAGTCTGCAGCGACAGTTCCATCAGCTGTACGCTGTTATCGGACCGGGAGTGACATGTTTAGCCGCATGTTCTCCTTGAATTGCTGGCTGTCTGAGTGGTGTCCAAAAAATGAAGTGGGCTTCATAGATAATTGGCAAAGCTTCTGGGGAAAACCTGCTCTTGTTAGGAGAGACGGCATCCATCCCACTTTGGATGGATCAGCTCTCATTTCTAGAAATCTGGCCAATTTTCTTAAATCCTCCAAACCGTGACTATCCAGGGTTGGGACCAGGAAGCAGAGTTGTAGTCTTACACACCTCTCTGCAGCTTCTCTCCCCCTGCCATCCCCTCATTACCCCATCCCCGTAGAGACGGTGCCTGCTCCCAGACTACCAATAACCAGCAAAAATCTATTTAAGCATAAAAATTCAAAAAGAAAAAATAATATAACACCTTCAACTGCACCACAGACTAAAACAGTTAAATGTGGTCTTTTAAACATTAGGTCTCTCTCTTCTAAGTCCCTGTTAGTAAATGATATAATAACTGATCAACATATTGATTTATTCTGCCTTACAGAAACGTGGTTACAGCAGGATGAATATGTTAGTTTAAATGAGTCAACACCCCCGAGTCACACTAACTGCCAGAACGCTCGTAGCACGGGCCAAGGCGGAGGATTAGCAGCAATCTTCCATTCCAGCTTATTAATTAATCAAAAACCCAGACAGAGCTTTAATTCATTTGAAAGCTTTACTCTTAGTCTTGTCCATCCAAATTGGAAGTCCCAAAAACCAGTTTTATTTGTTGTTATCTATCGTCCTCCTGGTCGTTACTGTGAGTTTCTCTGTGAATTTTCAGACCTTTTGTCTGACTTAGTGCTTAGCTCAGATAAGATAATTATAGTGGGCGATTTTAACATCCACACAGATGCTGAGAATGACAGCCTCAACACTGCATTTAATCTATTATTAGACTCAGTTGGCTTTGCTCAAAATGTAAATGAGTCCACCCACCACTTTAATCATATCTTAGATCTTGTTCTGACTTATGGTATGGAAATTGAAGACTTAACAGTATTCCCTGAAAACTCCCTTCTGTCTGATCATTTCTTAATAACATTTACATTTACTCTGATGGACTACCCAGCAGTGGGGAATAAGTTTCATTACACTAGAAGTCTTTCAGAAAGCGCTGTAACTAGGTTTAAGGATATGATTCCTTCTTTATGGTCCCTAATGCCATATACCGACACAGTGCAGAGTAGCTACCTAAACTCTGTAAGTGAGATAGAGTATCTCGTCAATAGTTTTACATCCTCATTGAAGACAACTTTGGATGCTGTAGCTCCTCTGAAAAAGAGAGCTTTAAATCAGAAGTGCCTGACTCTGTGGTTTAACTCACAAACTCGCAGCTTAAAGCAGATAACCCGTAAGTTGGAGAGGAAATGGCGTCTCACTAATTTAGAAGATCTTCACTTAGCCTGGAAAAAGAGTCTGTTGCTCTATAAAAAAAGCCCTCCGTAAAGCTAGGACATCTTACTACTCATCACTAATTGAAGAAAATAAGAACAACCCCAGGTTCCTTTTCAGCACTGTAGCCAGGCTGACAAAGAGTCAGAGCTCTATTGAGCCGAGTATTCCTTTAACTTTAACTAGTAATGACTTCATGACTTTCTTTGCTAATAAAATTTTAACTATTAGAGAAAAAATTACTCATAACCATCCCAAAGACGTATCGTTATCTTTGGCTGCTTTCAGTGATGCCGGTATTTGGTTAGACTCTTTCTCTCAGATTGTTCTGTCTGAATTATTTTCATTAGTTACTTCATCCAAACCATCAACATGTCTATTAGACCCCATTCCTACCAGGCTGCTCAAGGAAGCCCTACCATTATTTAATGCTTCGATCTTAAATATGATCAATCTATCTTTATTAGTTGGCTATGTACCACAGGCTTTTAAGGTGGCAGTAATTAAACCATTACTTAAAAAGCCATCACTTGACCCAGCTATCTTAGCTAATTATAGGCCAATCTCCAACCTTACTTTTCTCTCAAAAATTCTTGAAAGGGTAGTTGTAAAACAGCTAACTGATCATCTGCAGAGGAATGGTCTATTTGAAGAGTTTCAGTCAGGTTTTAGAATTCATCATAGTACAGAAACAGCATTAGTGAAGGTTACAAATGATCTTCTTATGGCCTCAGACAATGGACTCATCTCTGTGCTTTTCTGTTCTGTTAGACCTCAGTGCTGCTTTTGATACTGTTGACCATAAAATTTTATTACAGAGATTAGAGCATGCCATAGGTATTAAAGGCACTGCGCTGCGGTGGTTTGAATCATATTTATCTAATAGATTACAATTTGTTCATGTAAATGGGGAATCTTCTTCACAGACTAAGGTTAATTATGGAGTTCCACAAGGTTCTGTGCTAGGACCAATTTTATTCACTTTATACATGCTTCCCTTAGGCAGTATTAATAGACGGCATTGCTTAAATTTTCATTGTTACGCAGATGATACCCAGCTTTATCTATCCATGAAGCCAGAGGAAACACACCAATTAGCTAAACTGCAGGATTGTCTTACAGACATAAGGACATGGATGACCTCTAATTTCCTGCTTTTAAACTCATAAAACTGAAGTTATTGTACTTGGCCCCACAAATCTTAGAAACAAGGTGTCTAACCAGATCCTTACTCTGGATGGCATTACCCTGACCTCTAGTAATACTGTGAGAAATCTTGGAGTCATTTTTGATCAGGATATGTCATTCAAAGCGCATATTAAACAAATATGTAAGACTGCTTTTTTGCATTTACGCAATATCTCTAAAATTAGAAAGGTCTTGTCTCAGAGTGATGCTGAAAAACTAATTCATGCATTTATTTCCTCTAGGCTGGACTATTGTAATTCATTATTATCAGGTTGTCCTAAAAGTTCCCTGAAAAGCCTTCAGTTAATTCAAAATGCTGCAGCTAGAGTACTGACGGGGACTAGAAGGAGAGAGCATATCTCACCCATGTTGGCCTCTCTTCATTGGCTTCCTGTTAATTCTAGAATAGAATTTAAAATTCTTCTTCTTACTTATAAGGTTTTGAATAATCAGGTCCCTTCTTATATTAGGGACCTCATAGTACCATATCACCCCAATAGAGCGCTTTGCTCTCAGACTGCAGGCTTACTTGTAGTTCCTAGGGTTTGTAAGAGTAGAATGGGAGGCAGAGCCTTCAGCTTTCAGGCTCCTCTCCTGTGGAACCAGCTCTCAATTCGGATCAGGGAGACAGACACCCTCTCTACTTATAAGATTAGGCTTAAAACTTTCCTTTTTGCTAAAGCTTATAGTTAGGGCTGGATCAGGTGACCCTGAACCATCCCTTAGTTATGCTGCTATAGACGTAGACTGCTGGGGGGTTCCCATAATGCACTGAGTGTTTCTTTCTCTTTTTGCTCTGTATGCACCACTCTGCATTTAATCATTAGTGATTGATCTCTGCTCCCCTCCACAGCATGTCTTTTTCCTGGTTCTCTCCCTCAGCCCCAACCAGTCCCAGCAGAAGACTGCCCCTCCCTGAGCCTGGTTCTGCTGGAGGTGTCTTCCTGTTAAAAGGGAGTTTTTCCTTCCCACTGTCGCCAAGTGCTTGCTCACAGGGGGTCGTTTTGACCGTTGGGGTTTTTCCGTAATTATTGTATGGCTTTGCCTTACAATATAAAGCGCCTTGGGGCAACTGTTTGTTGTGATTTGGCGCTATATAAATAAAATTGATTTGATTTGATGCGCCCCGGAACACCTCTCCAGCGAGGCTTCCAAGGGGCATCCGGAAAAGATGCCTGAGCCACCTCAACTGACTCCTTTCAACGTGGAGAAGCAGTGGCTCGACTCCGAGCTCCTCCCGAGTGACCAAGCTCCTCACCCTATCTCTAAGGGAGCGCCCAGCCACCCTGCGGAGGAAACTCATCTCGGCCGCTTGTACTCGCGATCTCGTTCTTTCGGTCATGAGCCATATCTCATGACCATAGGTGAGGATCGGAATGTAGATCGATCAGTAAATCGAGAGCTTTGCCCCCCTACTCAGCTCTCTCTTCACCACGACGGTCCGATACAGCGACCGCATCACTGCAGATGCTGCACCAATCCGTCTATCGATCTCACGCTCCAGCCATCCCTCACTCGTGAACAAGACCCCGAGATACTTAAACTCCTCCACTTGAGGCAAGGACACTCCACCGACCTGAAGAGGGCAAAGCACCTTTTCCGGTCGAGAACTATGGCCTCGGATTTGGAGGTGCTGATTTTCATCCCGGACGCTTCACACTCGGCTGCAAACTGCCCCAGGGCACGCTGAAGGTCCTGATTTGACGAAGCCAACAGAACCACATCGTCCGCAAACAGCAGAGACGAGATTCTGTGATTCCCAAACCAGACCCCCTCTACACCCTGGCTACGCCTACAAATTCTGTCCATAAAAATAATGAACAGAACTGGTGACAAAGGGCAGCCCTGGCGGAGGCCAACGTGCACTGGAAACAGGTTTGACTTACTACCGGCAATGCGAACCAAACTCCTGCTGTGGTCGTACAGGGACCGGATAACCCTTAGCAAAGTACCACGGACCCCGTATTCCCAGAGCACTCCCCACAGGGTGCCCCGAGGGACACGGTCGAACGCCTTCTCCAGATCCACAAAACACATGTGGACTGGTTGGGCGAACTCCCATGAACCCTCGAGCACCCGATGGAGCGTATAGAGCTGGTCCAGTGTGCCACGACCAGGACGAAAACCACACTGCTCCTCCTGAATCCGAGGTTCGACCATCGATCGAATTCTCCTCTCCAGTACTCTGGAATAGACCTTACCGGAGAGGCTGAGAAGTGTGATCCCCCTATAGTTGGAACACACCCTCCGGTCCCCCTTCTTAAACAGAGGGACCACCACCCCGGTCTGCCAATCCAGAGGCACTGTCCCCGATCGCCACGCGATGTTGCAGAGGCGTGTCAGCCAAGACAGCCCCACAACATCCAGAGACTTAAGGTACTCAGGACGGATTTCATCCACCCCAGGAGCCTTGCCACCGAGGAGCTTTCTAACCACCTCGGTGACTTCGGCCTGGGTAATGGATGAGTCCGCCTCTGAGTCCCCAGTCTCTGCTTCCTCTTCGGAAGACGTGACGATGGGATTGAGGAGATCCTCGAAGTACTCCTTCCACCGCCTGACAACATTCCCAGTCAGGGTCAACAGCTCCCCACCCGCACCGTAAACAGTGCTCGTGGAGAGCTGCTTCCGCCTCCTGAGGCGTTGGACGGTTTGCCAGAATCTCTTCTAGGCCGACCGATAGTCCTCCTCCATAGCCTCCCCGAACTCCTCCCAGACCCTAGTTTTTGCCTCTGCGACCGCACGGGCTGCGGCACGCTTGGCCTGCCGGTACCTGTCAGCTGCCTCTGGGGTCCCACCTACCAACAAAGATAAGTAGGACTCCTTCTTCAGCTTGACGGCATCCCTTACTTCCGGTGTCCACCACCGGGTTCGGGGATTGCCACCGTGACAGGCACCAGAGACCTTGCGACCACAGCTATGAGCAGCCGCATCGACAATGGAGGTGGAGAACATGGTCCACTCAGACTCCATATCTCCAACCTCCCCCGGGATGTGGGAGAAGCTCTCCCAGAGGCGGGAGTTGAAGACTTCACTGACAGAGGGTTCCGCCAGTCATTCTCAGCAGACCCTCACGATACATTTGGGCCTGCCAGGTCTGACTGGCTTCCTACCCTTCCAGCGGATCCAACTCACCACCAGGTGGTGATCAGTCGACAGCTCTGCCCCTCTCTTCACTCGAGTGTCCGAGACACGTGGCCGAAGGTCAGATGATACGACTACAAAGTCGATCATCGACCTCTGGCTCAGGGTGTCCTGGTGCAACGTGCACTTATGGACACCCTTGTGCTCGAACATGGTGTTCGTGATGGACAAACTGTGACTAGCACAGAAGTCCAACAACTGAACACCACTCGGGTTCAGATCGGGGAGGCCGTGCTTTCCGATCCCGATCATAATTTCAATTATATACTCATGAAAAATGGCTATGAATATTATATTATATTTATGCTAATAAACACCCTTAAATCCTACACGCTGGCTCTTTACTCTAAATTCATTAGCAGATATGAGTTTAAAGGTTTCATGATGTGCACATTCTGCAGCCTCACAGAACAAAACCATACTGTCAAAAACAAAGTGCAGTGGCACGATTCCAGGCTAGACAACCTGCTCTCTACTGTAGTGAGAGTAGACAACAGGTTGAGTCTGGAAATGTGGAGATATGCTCTAGAGAGCAGGGGAATGAAAGTCAGTAGGGGCAAGACTGAGTACATGTGTGTGAATGAGAAGGAGCCCAATGGAATAGTGTGGTTACAAGGAGTAGAAAGTAGTAGTGGTGAAAGTACATAAGTTTTAAGTACTTGGGGTCACCTGTCCAAGAAGAGAGTGTAGGCAGGGTGGAGTGGGTGGAGAAAGGTGGCAGGAGTGATTTGTGACTGAAGAATATCTGCAAGAGTGAAGGGGAAGTTTACAAGACAGTAGTGAGACCAGCTATGTTGAACGGCTTAGAGACGGTTCAACAAAAAGACAGGAAGCAGAGCTGGAAGTGTCAGAGCTGAAGATGTTGAGATTCTCTTTGGGAGTGACAAGAATGGACATGATTAGGAATGAACATATCAGTGGGACAGTTCAGGTGGGATGGTTTGGAGACAAAGTCAGAGAGGCAAGATTGAGATGGTTTGGATATGTGTAGAGGAGGGACCCAGGGTATATAGGGAGAAGGATGCTGAGGATTGAGCCACCAGGCAGGAGGAGAAGAGGGAGGCCAAAGAGGAGGTTAATGGATGTGCTGAGGGAGGACATGCAGGTGGTTGATGTGACAGAGGAAGTTACAGAGGACAGGGTGAGATGGAAACGACTGATCTGCTGTGGCAGCCCCTAACGGAAGCAGCCGAAAGAAGAAGAAGAGGTGACGCGATCACATTATTACCCTCTACTAATTCAACAAAAGTCAGCCCTGAAACAGCTTGTTTTAAATGCCTGTGATGCAGTGTTGGATAGTAACGAAGTAAAAATACTTCACTACTGTACTTAAGTACGTTTTGGGAGACTTTATACTTTCTTGAGTTTTTTTAATTCAGCTTACTTTCACTTTTACTTCACTACATTTCTGACCTTAATAGCATACTTCTACTCCGATACATTTTCTATGCGCCATGCCGTTACTCGTTACAAAAAACACACACACACACGAAAAAAGCAGTGGTTTCACCCAGAGACACCACTGATTACTAGTGACTGCAACAAAGTCAGGCCGATTTGTCATGAGGCAGCGCGGCTTTGCTTTGAACCTTGAACCAATCGAAGCAGTGATTTGCAGGTCGAAGCAGTGCTTCGTTCTACGATTCATGGATTTTATTTCGCTTTATCCTATTTTTTTCCTGCTAAAACCCTGAAGAGCATATGTCTGTGAGTAATATTTAATATTTTTATGTTAAACCGTCCTGTCATGGTCTTCTGAAACAGTTGATAGATGTATTTTATAACTTAATAACTGGACCGATGCTAACGTGTTAGCATGTCTATGGCGTTTTCATTGTTAAAGGTAGCATTAAGCTGGTCGCATCAGCACGTTTGTGTTGATTTGTTTTCTGTATAATTAATGGCTCAGCGTTCGTTGTCATAAAAGAGTCAAATTGTAATTTTTTAAATTTATTTTTATTCATATAGCAACAACAATAACAGTCTACATAATAGTCAATAATAATAGACTAATAATGTTACAATGCAATTTTAGAGAAAGAGACAAAAAGAACCTAATGAAACAAAACGCAACAGAAAAGATAAAACCATGTAACAATGAAAATAAATAAATACGTATAGAAATAAATAACTGTTTCCTGTGAACACAAGTAGCCTCCTCTCGTTTAGGTTTTGAAACCTTGTTTTTGAAGTGTTTTTGTGTGATACTACCAGTCATTTACAAGCCTAGATAAACTTTTATTTAAAAATATCAGTCCATTTTTGATTATTAACATTTACTTGTACTTTTATTTTCAATACTTGAGTACATTTAGTTGTACATTACTTGTCATACTTTACTTAAGTAGCATTTCAATCAGTGACTTGAACTTCTACCAAAGTCATTTTTTTAATGGGTATCTGTACTTTTACTTAAATGTGATTTTCCGGTACTTTATACAACACTACTGTGATGTAAGTCACAGACGCCTATGCCTGAGCGACTCATGGGCGTGTCCAGTGGGTGGCACAAGCAACAACACAAATCTGATTGGCTACCCCAGGACCCACCCCATAATTGTAAATGATAATCGACTACCTGCCTCGTCAGAGGAGGGAAAAACTTGTCAATTGCATGGAGATGTGCAATAGTTATGATATGGTCATGATTTGGTTCTCTCAGTTGGTACCATACCACTTAGACTTCTTACAAGACTCACTTTATTATCACTCTGATGACAATGTATAGCTCATCAGCTTTAAACCTGAATGTTAAATTATGTTCTGTTTAAAATCAAGTAAGTGGACATGACATATTTGCATGTACTTTGTCCCACCACTGTATAAATTGTCAAAGAAGTCTGGACACACCAATGGAAGCTCTGTTTAATCTTTGAGGCACATCTCCTGAGTCATTCTGTTCTCAGTCTGAGACAGACACACAGTTTTTGGGACAGCGCTTACACCCCCTCCATTAGAGGGGGTGTAGCAAGCAGCAGTTCCTTTCTATTTAAAGCAACAGGCACAGAATTTGCGAGTACCGAACAGTTTTTTGTTTTTATTTTTTGTAGCCCCTCAGTTTCTATGTGACATTTTTGTCTGCAAATTTTATTACGTTTTCAGATAAAAAGGTGCATGACGCTTTAAAAAAAAAATCCAGCATGCTATTCTGTGCTGGTAACAATCGTTGAACAGAAAAATAAATCTGATGCTGCATAAATAACTGCAGTGAGGAAGAAATTAAATTTACTGATTTCAGAAACCGGTTCAATCTGATATCAGATTACACAAAATGCTGGTGCAGGTGAGAAAGCCATTTCTTGGAGCCAGTCTGATAGTCAGACACAAACCTGTTGTATGTGGACTCAACTGTGACTGGAGCGTCAGTCACACAATGCTGTGTCTGACAAAGAACGCAAACACACAGGGAGGCTTCAAATTAAGCCTGAGAGAATAATTAATGTGACATTTCCGTGACATTTAGGAGGCGGTATCACGGTGGAGCCCGAATTTGAAGGAGATATGAACCAGGGAAACACTGCCTTTTCTCTGAGCATTGACACAAATACTGCTGGCTTGTGTGCTACGTTTTGGTGAAATAGAGAAATACTCTCATGCTCATGACTAGTCCTTTCACTGTGATAAATTTAGCTTTATAGGCAGCTCTCGGGAGTAGCTTCATTGGGCTATTGCCTCCACCACAAAGAATTTCAGTAGCACCATCATAATGCCAAAACATAATTTGCATTTTCTGTTCAAATGGCTCTTTTCAGATTCAGTGTTTCACCACCGTTGGCTGACTGAGCTGGACCCTCACATGTCCTATAGCACGCTCACACGTCCTATAGCACCCTCACATGTCCTATAGCACCCTCACATGTCCTATAGCACGCTCACATGTCCTATAGCGCCCTCACATGTCCTATAGCGCCCTCACATGTCCTATAGCGCCCTCACATGTCCTATAGCGCCCTCACATGTCCTATAGCGCCCTCACATGTCCTATAGCGCCCTCACATATACTATAGCGCCCTCACATATACTATAGCGCCCTCACATATACTATAGCGCCCTCACATGTCCTATAGCGCCCTCACATATACTATAGCGCCCTCACATATACTATAGCGCCCTCACATGTCCTATAGCGCCCTCACATGTCCTATAGCGCCCTCACATGTCCTATAACGCCCTCACATGTCCTATAGCACCCTCACGTCCTATAGCACCCTCACATATACTATAGCACCCTCACACGTCCTATAGCACCCTCACACGTCCTATAGCACCCTCACACGTCCTATAGCACCCTCACACGTCCTATAGCACCCTCACATGTCCTATAGCACTCTCACACGTCCTATAGCACCCTCACATGTCCTATAGCACGCTCACATGTCCTATAGCACGCTCACACGTCCTATAGCACACTCACACGTCCTATAGCACCCTCACATGTCCTATAGCACCCTCACATATACTATAGCACGCTCACACGTCCTATAGCACCCTCACACGTCCTATAGCACGCTCACACGTCCTATACCACCCTCACACGTCCTATAGCACGCTCACACGTCCTATAGCACGCTCACACGTCCTATAGCACCCTCACACGTTCTATAGCACGCTCACACGTCCTATAGCACCCTCACACGTCCTATAGCACGCTCACACGTCCTATAGCACCCTCACACTTCCTATAGCACCCTCACACGTCCTATAGCACCCTCAACACGTCCTATAGCACCCTCACGTCTTATAGCAGCCCCACATGTCCTATTACACCCTCACATGTCCTATTACACCCTCACATATCCTATTGCCCCCTCACATGTCCTATAGCACCCCCTCGTGTCCTATTGCACCCTCACATATTCTATAGCACCCTCACATGTTCTATAGCACCCTCACACGTCCTATAGCACCCTCACACGTCCTACTGCACCCTCACATGTCCTACAGCACCCTCACACGTCCTATAGCACCCTCACATGTCCTATAGCAGCCCCACGTGTCCTATTGCACCCTCACATGTCCTATAGCAGCCCCACGTGTCCTATTGCACCCTCACATGTCCTATTGCCCCCTCACGTCCTATAGCACCCTCACATGTTCTATAGCACCCTCACATGTTCTATAGCATCCTCCCTTGTCCTACTGCACCCTCACACATCCTACTGCACCCTCACACGTCCCATTGCACCCTCACATGTCCTATAGCACCCTGACATGTCCTGTAGCACCCTCACATGTCCCACTGCACCCTCACATGTCCTATTGCACCCTCACACGTCCTATAGCACGCTCACACGTCCTATAGCACCCTCACACGTCCTATAGCACGCTCACACGTCCTATAGCACCCTCACACGTCCTATAGCACGCTCACACGTCCTATAGCACCCTCACACTTCCTATAGCACCCTCACACGTCCTATAGCACCCTCAACACGTCCTATAGCACCCTCACGTCTTATAGCAGCCCCACATGTCCTATTACACCCTCACATGTCCTATTACACCCTCACATATCCTATTGCCCCCTCACATGTCCTATAGCACCCCCTCGTGTCCTATTGCACCCTCACATATTCTATAGCACCCTCACATGTTCTATAGCACCCTCACACGTCCTATAGCACCCTCACACGTCCTACTGCACCCTCACATGTCCTACAGCACCCTCACACGTCCTATAGCACCCTCACATGTCCTATAGCAGCCCCACGTGTCCTATTGCACCCTCACATGTCCTATAGCAGCCCCACGTGTCCTATTGCACCCTCACATGTCCTATTGCCCCCTCACGTCCTATAGCACCCTCACATGTTCTATAGCACCCTCACATGTTCTATAGCATCCTCCCTTGTCCTACTGCACCCTCACACATCCTACTGCACCATCACACGTCCCATTGCACCCTCACATGTCCTATAGCACCCTGACATGTCCTGTAGCACCCTCACATGTCCCACTGCACCCTCACATGTCCTATTGCACCCTCACATGTCCTATAGCACCCTCACATGTCCTATAGCAGCCCCACATGTCCTATTGCACCCTCACATGTCCTATTGCCCCCTCACATCCTATAGCACCCTCACATGTTCTATAGCACCCTCACATGTTCTATAGCACCCTCCCGTGTCCTATTGCACCCTCACACATCCTACTGCACCCTCACACGCCCCATAGCACCCTCATATGTCCTAATGCACCCTCACATGTCCTATAGCACTCTCACATGCCCCATAGCACCCTCACATGTCCTATAGCACCCTCACATGTCCTACTGCACGCTCACATGAACAGTAAAAATAACAATACAGACTTCATTTATTTATTTATAGATACCAGCATGTAAGTAAGCATTTTAACATGGTGTTCTATACTGACTGAATCACTTTTAGAACCAGCCTCCAGTGGCCATTTGAGGAACTGCAGGTTTTGGCTCTTCCACACTGGCTTCATATTTTAGTTATGTACACTGCTGCTTCATGTCAACATAGAAGAGTCATATTGAGACATGATACCAAATGAGTTACTTCCACAATCTCAGGTTCTTTTAGTGCAGATGTTGATCTTTATTCACTACACATTTAAGTTGTATTTTAAGGCACATTTTAAGTGCTATTGTTGGTTCCAACATGTATGCCATAGGCACTTTAAGTTTTTGTACTTTATTACAAATACCTGCCTTCCCTTAAACCAGAGGCCTCAAAATCATTCCAGAAAGGGCAGAGAAGATGCAGATTTTCTCTATCAGCCACTCTACCAGGTGATTTCACTAACTGATTCCACCTGCTCAAAGTGATGTTAATCAGTGAAAGCCAGTGGTGGGCAGATAACCAAAAAATTAACTTCGATAACAGATAATCAGACTGAACTGAAAAGCTATCTTTGATAAAGATAAAACAATAAACCACCCAAAAATGTATCAGAAGTTACAGATAACCAATAAATTCCAGTATTGTCTCTGGTACATTTACAACTACTAACAAACAGAATTTGAGTTTTAACATCACGATCGCTTCTGGGAGCACCAATCACAACGGTCTGGTCAGGCAGAGGTCTTGGAAAATAAAGCAGTGCTGACTTATGGTTTTGATTTATAAATAACATTAATACCGATAGAATAACTCCATTAATGTCAATTCTGTCATTTGTACAAAGTTAAAATATAACATATATCTTTTAATGTTGAATAATGCACTAATTCTGAGATTTTGTAACAAACAGACAGATCGCAAAGGATTCTGGGTAAAATGTGCCTCTGCTAAACACTGATTGGTTCAGTCATTCATTATGTAAACCAACACGTTAATGTGACATGTGTCGTGTGTTGGTGTTTACAGATAAATGTGCTTTTGTAAAATATTCCATTTTTTTATTTGTAAAAACAGGCATTGTTACAGAGCCCTGGAAGTGTCATCGCAAAATGTTTTGCATATGGAGGGAATGTGCACTCATTTTATTATACTGTGTGCACGTTTTATGATGCTGTGTGCACGTTTTATTATATTGTAAAACGTGCACTCAATATTGTCATGACACATAAATGTTGGCTATTCGCCCTATTGACATTTCAAATCCCGCAAAACCTCGGAGAGGTTGCCGCTCTGCGAGATCTCAGTAACATTGGGAACTGCATTGAGACGCTCTGATCACGCTGCACAACCGCTGCACACAGACAACACCCTTAACATCGCAACATAAAACTATTTTTATATTGTGCCTAAAACTCTCATGAATATATTCTCTGGGTTTATAGATGTTGTTAGTTCTCCTTTGTCTACAGAGGATGGAGCGGTTTCTTCTTAAAGCAGCTCTTCTCTGTTCTGCAGAAGGTAGAACTACACATCAGCTACGAAACATTTAACAGGTAAGTGCTCAACTGATTTTAAGTTTTATAAATATTTGTAGCTGTTCAGCTTTATTTACCATGTTATCGGTCTAAAAATTATTGGACAAAAATTTATTGCAAGATAATTAGTCCGATAATGGTTTTTAAAGTTATCTAAAAAGATAATCCGATAATGAAAACATTATCTTCATTATCATAATTATCGGTTATCGGATTATCGGAACTGTGCCCATCACTGGTGAAATCACCTGGTGGAGTGACTGGTAGCAGAGAAAACCTGCATCCTCTCTGCCCTTTCTGGAATTGGGTTGAGACTTCTGCCCTAAACCCATCAAAGAAAAAACAAAAAACCCTTTCTGGAGCCCGCCCCTGGCATGCTACTTGGTAACCATTTGTTTTGTGTCTGTTTACACACGCATTTCCATGTCTGATCCTCGGCAGAAGGGTACAGCTGATGAGCGAGTGCACAGCGGGTATGTGGTCAAAGCCGGACCACTCAACAAGCCCACAGTGTGTTCCAGTCTATTAAAAAAACAATGACGCCAACGCATCAGCCCGTATCCATGCTTTTAGGATTTTGGTCTGTGGTTTCACGTTGGCCCTTTTAAGCTAATTAGGAATTGATAAACTCTGCACCCGGCAGTGTTGAGGTTACTGTATTTTTCTGGCGCAGGTTTTTCCTGCTGTAGGCCTTTAATGCCAGCAAGAAGAAGTTACAGTATCAGAAACACTTTCTAATGGGGGGCTCATAAATGTGCAGCTATTAAAAGCAATGGGTTTGTTGGAAAGCATATGAATAAGTAGAAATGCTGTGTCACTTTTGGGATGCATCAATTTGGAAGTTGTTTGAGATGCTGCAGACACCAGGGTGTGATAATGGCACAGAGCGATGCACGGTGAACTCTGAGTGGTCATCTCCTTTTTGTAGGCACTTTCTTAGCTCTAACGCGATAAACATTGATTTTACATCCCTTTGATTCTGATGAAGTAGACAGTTCTCTGACACACTGACAGTACTCATCTCATTCTCTTTGCGGGCAGAACTGACATTTCTCTCAAATCCTCACAGATGAGCATCAGCCAGCAGAAAGAAAATCTGCTAATCATTTCATTTCTATCTCCTAGACAATGACTGCTGCAAGTCAAATAAAGCCCCGAGTTTCTTTTAAAAACGATGGAGTAAGACACATTCCTCTTTGATTGCTGCGGCGGAGAAAGATTTGATCAAAGGCGGCTCATGTTTAACACAACTGAGCTTTCCCAGGTTCCACATGCAGGTGAGACTCTTTGGAAGTGCTGCTGGGGGGAAAATCTGTGTTGTGGAACAGATTAAAGGCTAAACACATCTGATAAAAGTCCGCATGGGTGATGCCCTCCGTGCTTTTGGTTTGGGGCGTATTGTGCAAAATCATTCTGAATTGACCTTATACAGATATAGATAGTTGAGATTTCATGTGGAACACCCCCCAAGTCCCACAATTCAGTGTGTATGTTTGCAGAAATTCTGCTGCTACAACAAATATTTAGGCTGAAAAAAGCAAATTTTCAAGTGCTGCAATCAGATCATCCAATGATTCCAAGATCACAGCATCACCTGCCAAGATCACAGCATTGTCTGCAAAGATCACAGCATTGTCCACAAAGATCACAGCATCACCTGCCAAGATCACAGCACTGTCTGCAAAGATCACAGCATTGTCCACAAAGATCACAGTACTGTCTGCAAATATCACTGCATGTTCCACAAAGATCATAGCGTCGTCTGCAAAGATCACAGTATCAGGGGCAAAGATCGTATCAAACTCCACAAAGGTCACAGCATCACGTGTGAAGATCACATCAAAGTCCGCAAAGATCACAGCATCACCCGCAAAGATCACAGCATCGTCTGCAAAGATCACATCATCAAGTTTATGTTGGGAAGGTGTCGTAGCACGGACCCACAACAGGGGGCGCAAATGAACGGACAATGAATAAGCCAAAAAGTAACAATTTAATGTTGTGATAATACACAACTAAATACACAGAAATTGTAAAGTCAATTGACACCAGGTGACGTGTGGGCAGGCTCGAAGATAGAAGACCCCCGACGAGAGAGAAGCCGCGTCCCACACGGCTTCCACCACCAACGGTCTGAAGAACACCGGAGCCGCCAAGTCCCGAGTCCCCAGGTGGCCTCTGTCTTCAGCTGTCAACCCTGGTACTGCTGGCAGAAAGCAGAGACAAGATGAATGAGTGTGAGTCCGCACACTCAGTAATCCACAGTCTGCACACAGTTAGGAGGGAGCACCTCCACCTCCAATCACACACTCGTGCAGCTCCTGGTTAACCACTTATCTGGTTTGGAGTGTGAGGCGAAGCCGTCGCTGTCACACCAAACGCCAATCCCACAGACAAGGAAAACCACCAGGAAAACGGCTGCAACAGAAGTTCAGATTATTATACAACGTATGTGTCAGCAGAGAAATTACCTCTTCAGTAGTCGATTTCTCGGCGAGGAGGTGGAGCTGCAGTCCGGCCTTTATGGTGATGATGATGATGATGAACGAGTGACAGCTGGTGCAGAGGATGAATGACAGCTGTCACTTCTTCTGGGTCTGGCGCCCTCTCGTGCTTGGAGCCCGCACTCCAAGCAGGGCGCCCTCTGGTGGTGGTGGGCCAGCAGTACCTCCTCTTCAGCAGCCCACATAACAGTTTAAAGATCACAGCATCGTCTGCAAAGATCACATCATCAAGTTTAAAGATCACATCAAAGTCTGCAAAGATCACAGTATCACGTGTGAAAATCACATCAAAGTCCGCAAAGATTGCAGCATCGCCCACAAAGATCACAGCATCGTCTGCAAAGATCAGATTACATTATCATCTGTAACGATCACAGTGTCATGTGTAAAGATCACACCAAAGTCCACAAAGTTCATTGCATCACATGTAAAGATCACATAAAAGTCCACAAAGATCACAGCATCACATGTGATGATGAGACTAAAGTTAATTATGGAGTTCCACAAGGTTCTGTGCTAGAACCAATTTTATTCACTTTATATATGCTTCCCTTAGGCAGTATTATTAGACGGTATTGCTTAAATTTTCATTGTTACGCAGATGATACCCAGCTTTATCTATCCATGAAGCCAGAGGGGACACACCAATTAGCTAAACTGCAGGATTGTCTTACAGACATAAAGACATGGATGACCTCTAATTTCCTGCTTTTAAACTCAGATAAAACTGAAGTTATTGTACTTGGCCCCACAAATCTTAGAAACATGGTGTCTAACCAGATCCTTACTCTGGATGGCATTACCCTGACCTCTAGTAATACTGTGAGAAATCTTGGAGTCATTTTTGATCAGGATATGTCCTTCAAAGCGCATATTAAACAAATATGTAGGACTGCTTTTTTGCATTTACGCAATATCTCTAAAATCAGAAAGGTCTTGTCTCAGAGTGATGCTGAAAAACTAATTCATGCATTTATTTCCTCTAGGCTGGACTATTGTAATTCATTATTATCAGGTTGTCCTAAAAGTTCCCTAAAAAGCCTTCAGTTAATTCATAATGCTGCAGCTAGAGTGCTGACGGGGACTAGAAGGAGAGAGCATATCTCACCCATATTGGCCTCTCTTCATTGGCTTCCTGTTAATTCTAGAATAGAATTTAAAATTCTTCTTCTTACTTATAAGGTTTTGAATAATCAGGTCCCATCTTATCTTAGGGACCTCGTAGTACCATATCACCCCAATAGAGCGCTTCGCTCTCAGACTGCAGGCTTACTTGTAGTTCCTAGGGTTTGTAAGAGTAGAATGGGAGGCAGAGCCTTCAGCTTTCAGGCTCCTCTCCTGTGGAACCAGCTCCCAATTCAGATCAGGGAGACAGACACCCTCTCTACTTTTAAGATTAGGCTTAAAACTTTCCTTTTTGCTAAAGCTTATAGTTAGGGCTGGATCAGGTGACCCTGAACCATCCCTTAGTTATGCTGCTATAGACGTAGACTGCTGGGGGGTTCCCATGATGCACTGTTTCTTTCTCTTTTTGCTCTGTATGCACCACTCTGCATTTAATCATTAGTGATCGATCTCTGCTCCCCTCCACAGCATGTCCTTTTCCTGGTTCTCTCCCTCAGCCCCAACCAGTCCCAGCAGAAGACTGCCCCTCCCTGAGCCTGGTTCTGCTGGAGGTTTCTTCCTGTTAAAAGGGAGTTTTTCCTTCCCACTGTAGCCAAGTGCTTGCTCACAGGGGGTCGTTTTGACCGTTGGGGTTTTACATCATTATTGTATGGCCTTGCCTTACAATATAAAGCGCCTTGGGGCAACTGTTTGTTGTGATTTGGAGCTATATAAAAAAAAAAATTGATTGATTGATTGATGTGAAGATCACATCAAAGTCTGCAAAGATCACAGCATCACCCGCAAAGATCACAGCATCATCTGCAAAGATCAGATTACATTATCATCTGTAACGATCACAGTATCATGTGTAAAGATCACATCAAAGTCCACAAAGTTCACTGCATCACATGTAAAGATCACATCAAAGTCCACAAAGATCACAGCATCATGTGTGAAGATCACATCAAAGTCTGCAAAGATCACAGCATCACCTGCAAAGATCACAGCATCGTCTGCAAAGATCACAGCATCAAGTGTAAAGATCACATCAAAGTCCGCAAAGCTCACAGCATTGTCTGAAAAGATCAGATTACATTATCATCTGTAACGATCACAATATCATGTGTAAAGATCACATCAAAGTCCGCAAAGATCACAGCATTGTCTGCAAAGATCAGATTACATTATCATCTGTAATGATCACAGTATCATGTGTAAAGATCACATCAAAGTCCACAAAGTTCATTGCATCACATGTAAAGATCACATCAAAGTCCACAAAGATCACACCATCATGTGTGAAGATCACATCAAAGTCTGCAAAGATCACAGCATCACCTGCAAAGATCACAGCATCGTCTGCAAAGATCACAGCATCAAGTGTAAAGATCACATCAAAGTCCGCAAAGATCACAGCACTGTCTGCAAATATCAGATTACATTATCATCTGTAATGGACACAGTATCATGTGTAAAGATCACATCAAAGTCCACAAAGATCATTGCATCACATGTAAAGATCACATCAAAGTCCACAAAGATCACAGCATCTCATGTAAAAATCACATCAAAGTCTGCAGTGCTCATAGAGATCACTGCATCGTCCACAAAGATCACAGCATCACCTGCAAAGATCATAGCATCATCTGCAAAGATCACAGCATCACATGTAAAGATCACATCAAAGTCCACAAAGATCACAGCATCTCATGTGAAGATCACATTAAAGTCCTCAAAGATCACAGCATTGCCCACAAACATCACAGCATCATCTGCAAATATTACAGTATCATGCTTAAAGATCACATCAAAGTTCACAAAGATCATAGTATCATGTGTAAAGATTACATCAGTCTGCAAAGATTACAGCATCGCCTTTCCTCACTGACAGAGGCATCTAAACCTTTAACAACAGAACTGCCCAAATCTATTCCCGGAGGGCACTTGCCCTGCATGTTTTTATGACAACCTGCTCACTACCTCACATCTAATTGTGGTGTTTCCTGGCTCTTCATTGGCCCGTCAGAGTTAATAAGCTTCAGGTAGAGCAGGGAAAGTGAAAAAATGGTATATTGGTTAGCATTGGGCTTGAGACCAGAGGATTCCTGGTTCAAATCCCAGCCTGACTAGAGAATCACTAAGGGCACTTGGGCAAGGTCCTTAATCCCCGAGTTGCTCCCAGTGTGTATGTACCTTGTATGGCAGCACCCTCACATCTGGGTGAATGTGAGGCATTATTGTAAAGTGCTTTGAGCATCTGATGCAGATGGGAAAGCGCTATATAAATGCAGTCCATTTACGTACATGCAGGGCAGGTGCCCTCCAGGAGTAGATTTGGCCCACCCTGCTTTACAATATAACAAAGAAATGAAACGATCATTACTATCGTGAAATACATTTTTAGTGCTAAATGAGAGTCGTCCATTATGAGGACTGACACACACACACTCACACACACACACACAGGGGTGGGGGCGGGGCACTTTCATGATTGCCAAACTTGATTAACTGTCATGATTGTTACAACTTCTTTTCCCTCTCATTGTTCACCAACAATAACAGAAGATAAGAGGATACAACACAGTTTCATAAACTGCACTCACTTCCTTTTCTTTAATCTTCATACGTACTTCACACTCTCTTTGTGTTCTGACCTTGGAAGAGTCAAAAAGTTAACAATAAAAACTCAAATCCAGTTTGTCCTATTTTACATAATCCCAGTGTTTCTCACAAATGAAAAATATGTAAAAAAAAAAAAATAAAAAAAAAGCAAAACAAAACCCTCCAACAATCATACTCGTTACTATATAATTTTTATTCCTGTACTGAATTCACGAAGTGAAATTTTAATGACACAGTAGAGATGCAAAAATCACTGTCCACATTTTTCATGTGTCTTTTCTTACCGTTATATCAGCCACAGTTGCACAGATATATTTGATTTAAAAAAAAAAGTTTCTGTTGCAGTGAAAATTTTAAGTACTTTCAGTGAACACAACAAATAACACAATAAAATTTGGGAACAAAGTTTTCTCGGAGTCTATGATTAAATGTATTTAAATGTTCCCTTATGCTACAATGTCACTTGAACTAAGCCCACTGCTGTATTACTTGCACAAAAACAGATGTTTAATGTTACATTCATTTTATCGATTACTGATTTTGAGAGTCTGAATCAACAAAGATGTGATTCTGTGCTCACAAGACAAACTGATGTTCAGGAAAAGTGTATTTTTGCTTATAGGAGAATTAGCGTGTTGCCCGTGGGGATCCACGGGCTCTAGATTGGGTAGTGTTTTAAAATAGAGGTAGACGGCATTTTCCAAGGGTGGTAATAAATTATGCAAGCTTTTATAATGATTTTAACTGAAAGAGCAGGAAATTAAAATGAGAAGGTTTTGTGAATAATTGTATTTATTATTTAGCACATTTAGTTGATGTCACGTTTTACAACTGACAAGGTTGAGATATTTCCTTTGTTCAGAGCTTGTCTGGTTACCAGGAACTGATTAATGGTGATATCAACGTCCATTTTTCACTGTTGTTAGCTAATATCCGTAGTTTCTCCAAACATATTAGTCCTATCAACTTCTTGTTTTCTCTGCGTTCATCCTTGATGTAAAATACATTTACCAAACAGCAAATGTCAGCTCTCCCCAGTTTCTCCTTGACTGAAGTTACACACATGGACACACGTACACAGAGGCCACTTGGCTTTTAATATATAGATTATTTATCACCCCCTGCTGGGATGGCATGAGAGTCCAAAATTGTTCACTGTTGTTGCCTATTGAACAGTATGTCTCATGACCCTGTTCTCTGTCTATAACTTCATATCTCCTCTGGAACGACGGCCGTCATGATGCATACTGTCCTTTGCTGATCACGCCACACAGACAGAACATTGCTTTGCTTTTACACATACCATTTCAGATAAACACAAGCAGGTCTCATTGTCAAATACAACACTTTTCAACCAATCACACAGCTCTACTGAACCACGTGCAGGGCAACGGCCTGCCCATCTGGGTGCGGGTCGAGAGCAGGCGGAAGATGTACGCTGTGTGTGTGGGGGGCAGTGGCAGCGCCAGGAAATTTTTGTTGGGGGGCTGAGGGGGAGCTGGGGTAAAGGTTGGAGGGGCTGCACAAAATGTCGTCTAAATGAACAATATATAGTTGGCCGAACAACGATATACAGCTTCTGTATATTCTGTGTTAGTGCGCGGCTGCGGCCGACATGCTTGATGAATTCCTGCGCAAAAATTAGTTCCCAGATAATTGTGATATATTCCTGTGAGATAATAAGTATATCTCATCTAAATCAATTCTAAAATTTACCAGTAATAAAATTATAAAGATAAGTGAAGTTTTAAGAGTGGCCGTAATAAATATTTAAGAAACCTACATTTTTGGAGTATGGAGGTAAATTTGTCTCATTAATACTTGCAAATGCTTTCAGGCTCCTCTCCTGTGGAACCAGCTCCCAATTCAGATCAGGGAGACAGACACCCTCTCTACTTTTAAGATTAGGCTTAAAACTTTCCTTTTTGCTAAAGCTTATAGTTAGGGCTGGATCAGGTGACCCTGAACCATCCCTTAGTTATGCTGCTATAGACGTAGACTGCTGGGGGGTTCCCATGATGCACTGTTTCTTTCTCTTTTTGCTCTGTATGCACCACTCTGCATTTAATCATTAGTGATCGATCTCTGCTCCCCTCCACAGCATGTCTTTTTCCTGGTTCTCTCCCTCAGCCCCAACCAGTCCCAGCAGAAGACTGCCCCTCCCAGAGCCTGGTTCTGCTGGAGGTTTCTTCCTGTTAAAAGGGAGTTTTTCCTTCCCACTGTAGCCAAGTGCTTGCTCACAGGGGGTCGTTTTGACCGTTGGGGTTTTACATAATTATTGTATGGCCTTGCCTTACAATATAAAGCGCCTTGGGGCAACTGTTTGTTGTGATTTGGCGCTATATAAAAAAATTGATTGAATTGAATTGAATGCACAGAGGGTGATTTACAAATATCCTTTGATTTGTACATGTGCTTTGTGATCCACAAACACAAATTTCTGATTTGTAACGTGTGTGGGTTTTTACAAATAAATGTTTATTTGCAAACCTGAAAATTCTGTTTGTGAAGGGTGATTCAGCATTGGTGGATCACCGAACACACACATTCATCACTTTGCTCAGTTACGCAATATTGAGACATTCTCAGCGCAAAACTGCAGTTGAGATCCACAAATATGTCAGTCAATATTCATATTATTGGCAGAATTATTGGGGGGCTGAGGGGAGCTTGGCTCATTATTGGGGTTGCTTAAGCCCCCCCTTGGCGCTGCCACTGGAGAGGGGTTTGCAAGCTGTCGTAGCAACTCTCTGTTCAGTGAGGGCATCATCTTTAGTACGACATCTGAATTTGAAGTCAGTTTCCTGTCAGTCTTTGGCTCTTCTGAATTCGCTCCCCACTTTAAACTACTGGGAGTGGATCAACCAACATAATATAATCCCCAACATACCTAATATCCCTAATTTTTCCAAAAAACATTAGTCCTGTTAACTTCCTGTTTTCACAGCGTTCATCCTTGATGCAAAATACGAGGTCTGTCCGTAAAGTAACGGTCCTTTTTATTTTTTTCAAAAACTATATGGATTTCATTCATATGTTTTTACGTCAGATATGCTTGAACCCTCGTGCGCATGCGTGAGTTTTTCCATGCTGTCGGTGACGTCATTCGCCTGTGAGCACTCCTTGTGGGAGGAGTCGTCCAGCCCCTCGTCGGAATTCCTTTGTCTGAGAAGTTGCTGAGAGACGAGGGTTCAAGCATGTCTGACGTAAAAACATATGAATGAAATCCATATAGTTTTTGAAAAAAATAAAAAGGACCTATACTTTACGGACAGACCTCGTACATTTACCAAATGGCAAATGTCAGCTCTCCCCAGTTTCTCCGTGACTGAAGTTACACACATGCACATGTACACAGAGGCCACTTGGCTTTTAATATATAGATGATTTACCACCCCCTGCTGGAATGGCATGAGTCCAGAATTTAATTATCAACATCCACTGATCACTGTTGTTACCTAATATCCCTAATTTCTCCAAAGATATTAGTCCCATCAACTTTCCGTTTTCACAGCGTTCATCATTGACAAAAATACATAAGCATACTAAACGGTAAATGTCAGCTCTCCCCAGTTTCTTTGTGATCGATGTTGAACACATGTACACAGAGGCCACTTGGCTTTTAATATACAGAAACTGCACTCATGTCAAAGGTAAGTGAATGGGCGAAGTTATCATTATTCATTCATTTGTTTTGGTTTTTTTTGTGAGTGTTTGGGGGATTCAATCTGCAACCCTCTGGCTCCACCAAATCATCCCTTGATGATGTGTTTTGTGCTTAATTAACAAAGATGAAACACTTGGAACTTACAGCAAACAGCTTAAAGGATTATGACTTCAAACTTTTAAAACAGACCTCTAGACCAAAGTGAATTTGATTTGTATTACTGGGAGAGCATCTTTGGAGCAATGTGTTCCACACAGCAGTTTTGTGGTTTACAAACCTGAGCAAAGTCACACTGTTTAGGTTTTTTTAACACCCAAATCTAACCATCATATCTGGAAAGGCGCTGAGTGCTTCCACTGTCAGTTAAGGCTGGAAACCTGCTTCAGCTGTGAAGCAGCCTTATGAATGATTTTATCTGAAATGGTTTAGGGTTAGGATAAGAATAAGGGATGGAGTTCAGGTTAAATTTTTGTGAAACATATAAAAACTCTGGAAATTTGAACATCATTCTGCTGCTGTGCAATACTTCCAGATGTACACAAATCATTGCCCCGGAAGCAGAAGCACTGATCAAATTTCCAAACTTTTTATGAATTTCAGCTAAATTTGACCTTAAGATTAATCCTAATATGAGCGAAGCTTCCCGCAGCTTCGCACAGCGGCGCGCAGCTCACGCATGATACAGGACATCCTAAACAGGAAGTGTCAATTTTCAAATCCACAGTAAAACAGGAAATGTTCAAATGTCAAACACTTCCTGGATTGACAGACGAGATCCCATGGAATCTTGTGGGAACTCAATGGCAAGTTCACACTCAAACAGGAAGTGCCAACTTTTCTGTCACAGTGAAACAGGAAATGTTGAACACTTCCTGGCATGGGTGGAGCTAAAGTGAAGGCTGGGGTTTCGCTGGACTCCCCTGAAATCTGATTGGACACAGATGATTGACATGTCACAGCACCACACGTCTGGTTGAAAGAGCTGCATTTTGAGATCAGTGAGCCACATTGACTGCTAGATTCCTCCTGTCCAGTAGTTGGTGCTGTGTACCACAAAAAGTTCTAATCCACCTTAGTAGAAGAAGAAAAATGTTTGCTTCAGATTTGAACTGAGCACGTTGTTCGAACTATGGACTTCTAATCACACCAAACTTATATTGGTGAGTAAACGACTGTATTTTATGCCAGAAATGTGGTCCAGGTTGTTAAAAGCAGCATTTCTCCTTTAATTCGGGTTGCCTTATATACACATGTTTAAGCTAACAGACAGCAGCTGGTTCATGCTGTGTTGGCTTATTAGTGCAGCAGATAACTGAAACAATCCTTCAAATGGTGATACAAACATCAAATTCAGCACAAATACAGCTGGAGCAAAATTAATGGAGCAACTTTAACTTTTGACCCCTGTACAAACTGAAACTGACCTTTGTCACCATTCTTGCTGCTTTTACCTCATAACTCCATAACATTCAGTCACAGATTGTCCAAATTGTACCTTTTTGGAATCTTTATGATCAAGCAAATAATGTGGTGTAGTTTTCTATATGATTGGAGCATCTTTTAATTTTGAACCCTGTGTAATTCTTCAATTGACCCCTACTTGGCTGCCTATTGAAAATTCAAGTGGCCAATCAGTTTTTTTTTTTCAAAAGAGTTCATATCTATGGATTATTTGTGCCGAATTTGATGCTTGTATCACCATTTGCAGCATTCCACTCTAAATATTCTCTTATCTGCTGCACTATACGAGGGCTGTCAATAAAGCAACGGTCCTTTTTATTTTTTTCAAAAACTATATGGATTTCATTCATATGTTTTTACGTCAGACATGCTTGAACCCTCGTGCGCATGCGTGAGTTTTTCCACGCCTGTCGGTGACGTCATTCGCCTGTGAGCACTCCTTGTGGGAGGAGTCATCCAGCCCCTCGTCGGAATTCCTTTGTCTGAGAAGTTGCTGAGAGACTGGCGCTTTGTTAGATCAAAATTTTTTCTAAACCTGTGAGACACATCGAAGTGGACACGGTTCGAAAAATTAAGCTGGTTTTCAGTGAAAATTTTAACGGCTGATGAGAGATTTTGAGGTGATTCTGTCGCTTTAAGGACTTCCCACGGTGTGAGACGTCGCTCAGCGCTCTCAGCCGCCGTCGTCAGCCTGTTCAAGCTGAAAACCTCCACATTTCAGGTTCTATTGATCCAGGACGTCGTGAGAGAACAGAGAAGTTTCAGAAGAAGTCGGTTTCAGCATTTTATCCGGATATTCCACTGTTAAAGGAGATTTTTTTAATGAAAGACGTGCGGACGGGTCCGCGCGTCGGGACACAGCCGCCGCGACGCTCCACCATAGGAAAAACACCTCTGTTGAAAGCCTTAAGGACAAGTTGGAACATGTCCTGCCTGTTAAACAATTTCTCATATACTCACTCCACTGAAAGCCATCAAAAGCCGCCTGGATTTTACAAATGGTTATCAACACGCGCGGATCCGTCCGCATGTCTTTCATTAAAAAAATCTCCTTTAACAGTGGAATATCCGGATAAAATGCTGAAACCGACTTCTTCTGAAACTTCTCTGTTCTCTCACGACGTCCTGGATCAATAGAGCCTGAAATGTGGAGGTTTTCAGCTTGAACAGGCTGACGACGGCGGCTGAGAGCGCTGAGCGACGTCTCGCACCGTGGGAAGTCCTTAAAGCGACAGTATCACCTCAAAATCTCTCATCAGCCGTTAAAATTTTCACTGAAAACCAGCTTAATTTTTCGAACCGTGTCCACTTCGATGTGTCTCACAGGTTTAGAAAAAATTTTGATCAAACAATGCGCCAGTCTCTCAGCAACTTCTCAGACAAAGGAATTCCGACGAGGGGCTGGACGACTCCTCCCACAAGGAGTGCTCACAGGCGAATGACGTCACCGACAGGCGTGGAAAAACTCACGCATGCGCACGAGGGTTCAAGCATGTCTGACGTAAAAACATATGAATGAAATCCATATAGTTTTGAAAAAAATAAAAAGGACCGTTACTTTATTGACAGCCCTCGTATATGAGATGTAAGATGCTGCTCCTCAGTGTTTCTCAGTTGCCCTCAAAAGTATTGGAACTTGGAATTTGTTTATTGCATTTCAAGTATTTCAGTATTGGAACACTTGGTATTTCACACATTTTAATTTGTTTATTTCATTTCAGATACATTTTTTCTAACATTATCTTCCTTAACTCAAACTGAAAGCAAATCTCTACAACTTGATGTAAATTAATTAAAAATATAAAATCCAGCTTCCTGATGAAGTGGTGTAGAGGAGGATTTTCTTAAAAAGAAGACCTGAAAGTTCAGCTACAATTTGACAGAAAGTACATTTGAGATGAAAGCCTAGATTTGATGTTTTGGTGAAAGAAACTTTTGTATTTCTTCATAATTGATGTAAATAAAGTCCAACACATATTCAGTGACTTGGAAATGTTCATGTTTCCACCCCCTGACTTGTCTAAAGAAAACTGGCAATAAAACTGATTATTATTTACAGGTTTTATCACGTTTTAGAGATTTGCTTTCAGTTTGAGTTTGAGGAAGATCATTTTAGAAATTTTTATTCTTTATTTATTTATTTATTGTATTTCTTGTATTTAAAATGGCATAAACAAATTTAAATGTGTGAAATTCCAAGTGTTCCAATATGTTTGGAGGGCACAGTATCCTAACCTTATGATGAGTGCAAAATGAGTGTGGTATTATTACTGTTTTGTTTAAGAATGTTTAATTTTCACTGTTGCTGCACTTTGTGTCAAATCATAGTCATATTGTTTATCACATTGATATGAAAATTCAGTAAGTTATATCTTCTATTATACATTCCAAATCTAAGGTGGAACTCTACTAGTGTTTACTAAGCTACACCTAAATATCTTTAAGAAAAAAGAGAGAGAGAGAGTAGAGCCACTTAGGAGCCTGGTCCTGAGAACCAGGGATGGTAGGTTGAAAAGCTTTTTTATCCCATGGGAACTCTCCCTATCCACCTAAGCAGCTCAAGAATATGGACAGCATGTATAAAAGTGACATTTACATGAAATTTATATGACAATATTGAGATACGATAATTTGGCCATATTGTACAGCCCTACTGTCAACTCGCTGAAAACTTTGAATATTAATTTACATCTACATTAAAAACAAATGTTTAAAGTGACAGAGAGTTAAGAGGGCTGTAATGATGTTTTAGTCATGCTCCCAAGAACCATTTTACTGAAAAAAAAGTCTGAAGGACCAAAAGGACATGGTTAGATGGCAAGGAGCTTTTCCAGGCATGTGAGAGGCAAATAAAGAAAGATGCTTAAAAAGGATATGGGAGGGCGGAGCTCCCCCAGAAGCTGAAAGGTTTTTGCCATGCTAATGCTCCCCTGAAGCATTTACTCAAAATAAAGTCTGAAGAACCTAAATGATATAGTGAGATGCTGACGAGCTTCGCTCGTTCATGTCTGCGACATATGCATATTAATAATCGTAACCTTAAAGCATGTAAAATTAAGTAATTTGCATGGTTGCTTAGCAGCTGAGTCATCAGGTTTTGATTGTTGGTCCAACACTGGAAGTGTGCAGCACCCTTCCAGAAATAGTGTTCATAACTGGGAATGCAAAAAAAAAGAAAAAAAAAAGCTTACCTTACACCAGCACAACAAAGCACAAAATAAAATCTGAAATTGTGATGTTGGCATGTTTGTATCTGTGTGGAGGCTTTTGTTGGTTTGTTTGTTTTTACCTTTGCTGCAACAGATGAGCTGGGCTTTTCAAGGAGGTCCCAAAGTTTCTTGCATTTTTCTGCACAGCAGGTGTTGTCAAACTCTTCTCCCTCTCTGTCTTTTAAATTGTCTGCCTCTCTTTTGAGCTCCTCATTCATCTGCTCCTTTTTCTGGTGGTATCTCGCCTGGCAACATGATTCCAGGTAGATCTCATCGACGCCCCAGTAGTCCAGTTCTTGGCTGAATGACAGGGCGCACATTTCCTCCATCATGTGCAGCTTACCTGTGCGGTAAAAGTTCAGAATTGACGTGAACGCTCCCGGATGTCTGTCAAAAAAGTACTCATTTTCATCCAGGTTGTAGTCATCGCACACCTCCATCAGAGACTCGTGACTGTTGCAATCTCTTAATTTTCCCAAACGGGTTCGTGGTAGTCTGTCTAAAGTTCGCCACAAGACTTCATGAGGGAGACCCCCAACATTGAGCCTGACTCTGCGGAAACACCCCTTACTACGAATAATATCCGCCGGCTCAGGTGGAAGCGATGATGTTGACCGGGAACCAGCTTTGTGTAACTCCATGATGTGATTAAGGTAATGAAACTGGCAAACATCCACAGCTACGGACACCAGGAGGTCCTGTCTTCTTTCATTACTGTATCTAGAAGAATGAAAAACAAAGACAAATCATTCACTATCTGGGGTTGCAGATGCATTTCTCACACATCATCAGAATCTTAATGGATCAGAATCTGGATGGATCAGATAAGAGCTTGTTCTGTCTTTGTGTGCAGCGGTGTTCAGTCCCATTCTAGTCGCTGGTTGGATACCCAGCAACAATCACAATCTTAAACTCTCACTCTCACGTTTAAGAATTGGTTTAAACTCTTAAATGGTTATTTTAATACTCTGTGGTTAAACCTTGCACAATGCTGGAGTTGTTTCTCAGAGTTCATTTCAATCTGATTTAGTTGCACAACACCAAATCATGATGTAAGTCACCTCAAGATGCTATATATATATATATATATATAGATATATATATATATTCCTTTTTATAGGAATAAACCTCAAGCAGATCAGATACAGTGGGGTGACCATCTGCCAGAGTTAGAATACTCAAATCCGATCTTGGTCTTGACATCACCTATTCACTTTTTTGATCTTGTCTCAGAATTGAAAGCAGTTCTGCTCAATCTTGACTCAGTCGCCAATGAGAATAAGTATACACATTATTAAAAATTATGATAACAAAATTAATAACTTAATTCACATTGTGTTGAATGGAAATACATTTGAAAGGAGATCCCACAGTGCAGTGCTCTCTTGAATCCAGTGGTCTCACTGAATGACTGAACAATCTGCTGTTGTTAAATTTGTTTTCCTCAATCACAGAAAGAAAAAAAATAATAATTTGGTGTACAAAGTTCAAAAGGAAGCATATTGTAGAACATAAATTCTGTAAGTTCAGACTTGAGTTTTTAGGTCTCAATTCAGTTTCGCCTCCTCCAAAGACCTTCACTTGGTCTTGACCACTCTAAAATCCCAAAGTCTTGGTCTTGACTCATGTTTGACCTTTTAAGATCTTGGTCTTGACTGGGACTTGATACAGGTGGTCTTGCCTCCATCATTTTTCATAATGGTCCCGTGACCCTTAATTGTAGTAATTAGGTATAGAAAATGAATGAATTTTCATAATGGTGGGATAATTAAAGAGTGAAATAGGATAGTAGAGAAGCTTGAATCTTCGACTGGACTGGGTTGCTTGACGTGAGGACGTTTCGCTTCAAATCGCAGAAGCTTCCTCAGCTAAAATTCTTGCTCTGGTAGTCTGACTTCTGTCTTGACTCTTGTAGAGAAGAATAAAACAGAAGCCAACAAAAGCTGGAGTTTTTAACCTAACCAGACCCCTCCTACCGAGAGGCCGACTGCTACAGGCTAGTGACTAAACAATAGCTCTAATTAGCACCTATTGTGCTGTAGTTAGCACCCTCCTAATGACAGGTCAGCTGTCCCTCCTAATGATGGGATGGAAGCCTCTCCTGATGGCTCCCTTGACGACTCTCCTGATGACGTGAATGACTCATTACCATGAACAAAAGACTGAAACTGCTTTGACCTGAGTACCCCATTGTAAACAGAGGACAAAGCGTGTCTGAGACCCCCTCCCCGGTTAAGGCTGGGTTTCAACTGTTTTACAAAGAATGCTTCCTTGACACCTCTCTCAAACCATTTCTTCTCTCTGGCTAAGATTTTAAAACTTAACCTTAACCTTAACCAGCCTTAACCGGGGAGGGGGTCTCAGACACGCTTTGTCCGCTGTTTACAATGGGGTACTCAGGTCAAAGCAGTTTCAGTCTTTTGTTCATGGTAATGAGTCATTCACGTCATCAGAAGAGTTGTCAAGGGAGCCATCAGGAGAGGCTTCCATCCCATCATTAGGAGGGACAGCTGACCTGTCATTAGGAGGATGCTAACTAGAGCACAATAGGTGCTAATTAGAGCTATTGTTTAGTCACTAGCCTGTAGCAGTCAGCCTCTCGGTAGGAGGGGTCTGATTAGGTTAAAAACTCCAGCTTTTGTTGGCTTCTGTTTTATTCTTCTCTACAAGAGTCAAGACAGAAGTCAGACTACCAGAGCAAGAATTTTAGCTGAGGAAGCTTCTGCGATTTGAAGCGAAACGTGCTGACGTCAAACAACCCAGTCCAGTCGAAGATTCAAGCTTCTCTACTATGGAAACCACCTGGACAAGCTTCTCTACTATGGAAACCACCTGGACAACTGAGAGCCTACACAGAAACAGTGAAATAGGATGTGTCAGTCAGTGAACTGTTGCCAGATCAGTATCAGTTGAAGGTGGTTTTTCATAGCATAGTGCACCCCAAACTAGATGGATCTCTAACATCTCCTCAAGGTGTTCCCAGGATGCAATTAATCTAATATAGCTTGCTCACATATTGATGCAACTTCCCAGCCACACTCATACATGACTTGAACTCACCCCAAACTACCTTGATATTGTAATGTTTTAAAGTTATTCCATCAAATGCTTTCAAGTCACTTCAATCACCCAGTTCAGGCCCACAAGGTTTCTCTACAGTAAGTCTGTATTCCAGTTCACCATCATTCAGGCAAATGGAGGAATACAATTCACAATAGCTGATCCAAGCATACATCAACACATGATGGAGTTGGCTTTGATCAGATAAGTGTTGATTTAACTCTCTACAAGTCTAGTTTAAATGACAAGTCCCCCCCCCCACTTTATTTCATCCTTAACATTTTAAAACTAAAATAAATATTATTGCTGAGTTCATTCTCACTGGTTCAAATATTAACACTTCAATAGTTGTGGAACTTTATGACACTTACAATGATACTTTATGACACATAAAGTCTATATTCAACACTGTAGAGTGTACTTTAACATAGGTCATATTTTTAAAAAAAATTCTAATTGTTTTGGCATTCTTAAAGGTTTTTGGATTAGTCTGAAAGCATAACCTTCTGGTTATAGGGTGTCATCACACCATCAACGAAAAGCCACAGTATGTAACTTTTTCTCATTTTGCACTTGGCTCAAAATCACACTTTCAAAGGGTTAAATAACATTCCACAGTAGTCCATGCAACATTTATGTAATCAACTCTGAGAAACAACTGTACAAAATTTAACATTGAATGTTAAGAAAACATTAAGAGTTAAAACAACTCTGAAATATTTCACTATTTTTGACATTCCAATTTTTCCCTACGAGTCAAAAGGTTTGGACACGCCAGATTTTTTTTTCCTTATTTCTTACATTTACATTTTAAAATAAAATTGAAGTCGCAACGACTAGAAAATAAACAGTGTTCAAACAAAACCCTCATTGAAGACCTTGTGGTTTACTGTAAAAACAGGATTGTTCATATTAAAAGTTCCATTTAAATTCAGAAAAAAAGATTCATATATAATCTCAAAATAACATTCATCTACAACTGTCAAGTAATCACCAACAAGCACATTTAGAGTACAAGTTAATTCAAGCCTCACTGGGGGAAAAATGGTATAAATGATGCAATAAAATTGCAGCATTTTCAACAAGTTTATCCAAGTATCAGTTTTTTGTGAATCATTGATCACCAGAAATGAGCAGCTACATGATGGACCTGATAACATATGTTACTGTTTCATGATGTTTCCGGCTACTTACGATTATCACTTCATCTGCACTGAGATTTATTTTATGAATCATCCTGATGGAGCTCTTCAGATCGGGGACGGAGTTAGCCTATTTTTAGGGGTGCACAAGCACCCCTCAAGCACTTGCGTTACGGCCCGTTACGCTATAATTTTGGACCGTTATGATTTTCAATACAACGTCTGTAATCAACCGTTTCTGCGGCGCGACTCCAGTTTGAAGCGTGGATCGAAGCAATGCTTCGCAATCGAAGCAATGCTTCGATTCAATGGCTCGTGGCTCTTTGATTCGCTGCTCTTCAGAAGCGGTAAGTCCGCTTCTTAACCCCTCTGAAAGCCATTAAAATATCATGAGTCACTTTTGTGTGGATTAAAGTCACTAACTGGGACCCTTGTCTTGCAGTCGAGAAACGAGAATCATCCTCCGTTCCGTTGTCACAGCTTTAAACGCTGCGCGGCTTTCTACCGAGACAGAGTCCGCTCGAAATTAATAACTTCAAAACGAATCGCCGCTTTAAATAAAATGACACCTTTTACAAACGTTGCAATACAGACAATAAACTACAGTCGACCAAACCGTTTTTTCTTCCCAAAATGAGACGTCTTGCATTCTTTATAAACCTGACCTGCAGCACATCTGCAGTAGCTCAGCTCATAGGTGTTGGGAAAGTGTCGGTACACGGACCCACAACAGGGGGCGCAAAGGAACGGACAATGGAGTAGGTCAAATAACAACACTTTACTGTTGTGAATGTGCACAACAAATACAACAGATTACAACAATAGATCAGAATCAATTCACAAAGGTGTCGTGTGGGCAGGCTCGAAGATAGGAGACACCTGTCCAAAGCAGAACCGGAACCACACGATTTCCTCCGCCACCAGACCCCGGGAATACTGGAGCCGCCAAGTCCCGAACTCCCAGGTGGCTACTGCCTCCGCGTGTCGGACCTGGTACTGCTGGCGAGGAACAAAAACACAATTAAAGGTGGGCGCGTTTGCACCCAGTAATCCGCACGGCAGGAAAGCTACCTCCACCTCTCGTTGGAAAAAAAGGTCTGTTATCACTCACAAAAATCACAAAAGGTTACTGTCAAGCAGTCAGCTGAGAATATTACCTTCCAGGTAGAACGATATCTCGGCAAAGAGGTGGAGACGTCGTCCTGCTGATGTACCCCAGCTGATTGGTAACAGCTGTTGCAGGTGATGCGTGACAGCTGTCACCCTAGCTGCTCCTGTGAGGCGGCTGCGCCCTCTGGTGCCTGGAGCCCGCACTCCAGGCAGGGCGCCCTCTGGTGGTGGGCCAGCAGTACCTCCTCTTCTGGCGGCCCACACAACAGGACCCCCCCCCCTCAACGGGCGCCTCCCGGCGCCCGACCAGGCTTGTCCGGGTGGCGGCGGTAGAAATCGGCGAGGATGGCCGGGTCCAGGATGAAGCTCCTCTTCACCCAGGAGCATTCTTCGGGGCCGTACCCCTCCCAGTCCACCAAATACTGGAAGCCCCGGCCCATCCTACGGACATCCAAAAGCCGGCGTACAGTCCAAGCCGGCTCGCCATCGATGATCCGGGCAGGAGGCGGCGCCGGACCCGGAGTACAGAGGGGTGAGGAGTGATGAGGTTTAATCCAGGACACATGAAACACAGGATGGATCCGCAGTGAGGCCGGCAGCCGAAGCCTCACTGCGGCTGGACTGATGACCTTCAGGATCTTGAATAGGCCGATGTAACGGTCCTGTAACTTGGGGGAGTCCACTTGGAGGGGGATGTCCTTTGTGGATAACCACACCTCCTGCCCAGGCCGATACGCAGGGGCCGGGGTCCGCGACGGTCTGCATGGGCTTTTGCCCTCGTCCGGGCCTTTAGCAAAGCAGAACGGGCGGCACGCCACACCCGACGGCACTTCCGCAGGTGGGCCTGGACCGAGGGCACACCGACCTCTCCCTCAACCACCGGAAACAACGGGGGCTGATACCCCAGACATACCTCAAAAGGGGAGAGGCCGGTGGCTGAAGACACCTGGCTGTTATGGGCATACTCGATCCAGGCCAAATGGGTACTCCAGGCCGCCAGGTGTGCGGCAGTCACGCAGCGCAAGGCCTGCTCCACCTCCTGGTTTACCCGTTCTGCTTGCCCGTTGGTCTGAGGGTGGTACCCGGACGAGAGACTCACCGTGGCCCCCAGTTCCCGGCAGAAGCTCCTCCAGACTTGCGAGGAGAACTGGGGACCGCGATCGGAGACGATGTCTGTTGGAATCCCATGCAGCCGGACGACGTGGTGGACCAGGAGGTCCGCTGTCTCCTGGGCTGTTGGGAGCTTCGGGAGGGCTAACTACCTGTCAGGGGGCTAACTACCTGACTGTAGCCCTTAATGAACCTCCTGTAGAAATTTGCAAAGCCGAGGAACTGTTGCAGCTTCCTACGGCTAGTGGGTTGGGGCCAGTCTCTCACCGCCGCAACCTTGGCCGGATCAGGAGCAACGGAGTTGGGGGAGATGATAAACCCCAGGAAGGACAAAGATGTGCGGTGAAACTCACACTTCTCGCCCTTCACAAACAGCCGGTTCTCCAACAACCGCTGCAGGACCTGACGTACATGCCGGACATGAGTCTCAGGATCCGGAGAAAAGATGAGTATATCGTCTAGATATACGAAGACGAATCGGTGCAGGAAATCCCGCAAGACATCATTAACCAATGCTTGGAACGTCGCGGGGGCGTTTGTGAGGCCGAACGGCATGACCAGGTACTCAAAGTGACCTAACGGGGTGTTGAATGCCCTCTTCCATTCGTCTCCCTTCCGGATCCGAACCAGGTGATACGCATTTCTAAGATCCAGCTTAGTAAAGATTTTGGCTCCATGCAGGGGGGTGAACACGGAATCTAATAATGGCAACGGGTATCGGTTGCGAACCGTAATCTCATTCAGCCCCCTGTAATCAATACATGGACGAAGTCCGCCATCTTTCTTGCCCACAAAAAAGAAACCTGCCCCCATCGGGGAGGTGGAGTTCCGGATCAGCCCGGCAGCTAATGAGTCCCGGATGTAGGTCTCCATTGATTCGCGCTCAGGTCGTGAGAGGTTGTACAGCCTGCTGGACGGGAACTCAGCGCCTGGAACCAAATCAATGGCACAATCGTACGGACGGTGCGGGGGAAGGGTGAGTGCCAGATCCTTGCTGAAGACATCAGCAAGATCGTGGTACTCAACCGGCACTGCCGTCAGATTGGGAGGGACTTTGACCTCCTCCTTAGCCTGGGAACCGGGAGGAACCGAGGATCCTAAACACACCCGATGGCAGGTTTCGCTCCACTGAACCACCACCCCAGACGGCCAATCGATCCGGGGATTGTGCTTTAACATCCATGGGATGCCCAAAATCACGCGGGAGGTAGAAGAAGTCACAAAAAACTCAATCTCCTCCCGGTGGTTTCCAGACACCACCAGAGTTACTGGTTGTGTCTTGTGTGTGAGTAAAGGGAGGAGGGTGCCATCTAGTGCCCGCACCTGCAATGGCGAAGGAAGCGCCACCAGAGGGAGCCCTACCTCCTTTGCCCATCTGCTGTCTAGCAGATTCCCTTCTGACCCCGTGTCCACCAGTGCTCGGGCTTGAAGGGTTAAATCCCCGCTCAGGATTGTGACTGGGAGTCGTGTGGCAATTTGTGTGTGTCTCACTTGAATGTCTTGACCCCCCCTTAGCCCAGTCTCTAAGGGTGAGTGTTGACGTTTTGGCCGTTTGGGGCAGTCTCTCTGTGTGTGCTCTGTTGAGCTGCAGAGAAAACACTCTCCACGGATCAGCCTCCCCATTTTGGCCCTGTGCGTTTCCCTAACAACGTCACCAGGGGGAGCTGTTGCCCCACAAAGCGCTGCGGCTGTGGAGCGTGGGGAGGGCGGCCCCTTTTCGAACCCGGAAGGGAGAGGGGCGACGCGTATCCGGTCACGTCCTTCGCCTCGCTCCCGACGGCGTTCCTCTAACCGATTGTCTAATCATATAACGAGATCAATAAGCCCGTCTAAATCCCGCGGTTCGTCCTTGGCCACCAGGAGCTCCTTCAGGACCAACGACAGTCCGTTTACGAAGGCGGCACGGAGGGCAGTGTTATTCCAGCCGGACCTCGCAGCCGCGATGCGGAAGTCGACTGCATAAACAGCTGCGCTCCGGCGCCCCTGTCTCATTGACAGCAGCACGGCTGAAGCGGTCTCTCCTCTATTTGGGTGATCGAACACTGTTCTGAACTCCCTCACAAACCCATCATATATCAGAAGGAGCCGTGAATTTTGCTCCCAAAGCGCTGTAGCCCAAGCGCGTGCCTTGCCGCGAAGCAGATTAATGACATAAGCTATCTTACTAGCATCAGTCGCGTACATGACGGGACGTTGTGCGAAGACGAGCGAACACTGCATAAGAAAGTCCGCGCACGTCTCCACACAACCTCCGTACGGCTCTGGAGGGCTTATGTATGCTTCCGGGGAAGGTGGGAGGGGTCGTTGAACGACCTGTGGAACGTCACTGTTACGCACAGGGTCGACAGGAGGGAGAGCCACAGCAGCGCCCTGAGGGCGCGCTTCCACCTGCGCGACGAGAGCCTCCACCCTGCGGTTAAGGAGGACGTTCTGCTCGGTCATTAAATCCAACCGAGCCGTGAAAGCGGTGAGGATCCGCTGCAACTCACCGATCATTCCTCCTGCGGACGCCTGTGCGCCCTGTTCTTCCATTGGCCGTTCAACAGCCGGTTGACGCCCCTCGGGATCCATGACGCTGGCCAAGATATCCTGTTGGGAAAGTGTCGGTACACGGACCCACAACAGGGGGCGCAAAGGAACGGACAATGGAGTAGGTCAAATAACAACACTTTACTGTTGTGAATGTGCACAACAAATACAACAGATTACAACAATAGATCAGAATCAATTCACAAAGGTGTCGTGTGGGCAGGCTCGAAGATAGGAGACACCTGTCCAAAGCAGAACCGGAACCACACGATTTCCTCCGCCACCAGACCCCGGGAATACTGGAGCCGCCAAGTCCCGAACTCCCAGGTGGCTACTGCCTCCGCGTGTCGGACCTGGTACTGCTGGCGAGGAACAAAAACACAATTAAAGGTGGGCGCGTTTGCACCCAGTAATCCGCACGGCAGGAAAGCTACCTCCACCTCTCGTTGGAAAAAAAGGTCTCTTATCACTCACAAAAATCACAAAAGGTTACTGTCAAGCAGTCAGCTGAGAATATTACCTTCCAGGTAGAACGATATCTCGGCAAAGAGGTGGAGACGTCGTCCTGCTGATGTACCCCTGCTGATTGGTAACAGCTGTTGCAGGTGATGCGTGACAGCTGTCACCATAGCTGCTCCTGTGAGGCGGCTGCGCCCTCTGGTGCCTGGAGCCCGCACTCCAGGCAGGGCGCCCTCTGGTGGTGGGCCAGCAGTACCTCCTCTTCTGGCGGCCCACACAACAATAGGTATGGAAATACATTCATGCCAATAATAATGTCTGAAAGGAAATGCTTTTGACAAAAACTAACAGATTTTATTTCTGTTTATGTCCAGAGATCAAGGATCCACCATGTAGAGTTTATTATGTCCAGAGTTTAAGGATCCAGTAACCAATTTTATATTTATTTATTTACTTTAAGACTCAATAAAATGTTGTTCAATTTCAACTTAATCAGCTTATAAAGCGCCAAATTACAACAAAAGCCGTCTCAAGGTGCCTCACACAGAACAGTTCAACATAAAAAAAATTAAAATAAATAAATAAAAATAAAAAAATTCAAATACCTAATTAAAAACAGAAGTAAAAGAATAAAACATAACAAAATAAAAACTACTCATAAGAAAGAGAATAAAATATGTTTTAAGTCTTGACTTAAAAATGTCCACGGACTCCGACTGCCTCACTGAGGTCCATGTCCTGGCTAACCCAGAATGAGATTGCCCACTCAACAAATTTCCCCAGCCTTCTGGACATGATGAAGGGACTTGGGCTGTCGTACCTGGCTTTTCCCCTTTGGGTAACCCTAGAATGGCCAATTTTTACCTTGAATTTTCAAAAGCTTCCCCCCTTCCGCACTATCAACCCCCCCCCGTCACTTCGCTCCCTCAACATTACCACTACGCTAAAATTTTATCCTAGCTACAACCCTGTATATATATATATATATGCTTCTATACTACTATTTTTTTAAACAACCTATTTCAAGCATTATGCCAAAATATGTATTACAAGAACACACAGTAACTTGATCATCTCCCCTTCTTGGGCAAATGGTTCAATCCACGAAGCGCGCCTACATTCGTCTCTCTGCTCTGGCATGTGTTTGTGTCACGTGGTGCTGCTGCGGGTGGCGCTCATTTAGCAGAGGCGCTGTCCTGTGAGCGCCTCGCCCAGTTGCGCTGTCAAGTGATTGCCAGGCAACTGTCACATTTGCGAGGTATTTATTCACAGTTTATGACTCTGAATGTGAAGAGTAAGTGCAACTTTCTGAAAAGTGCTTATTTTACTCACCTGGCTACCTATCGCTAAACACAATATATTGTTCTGCAAATTAGTGTGTGCTGTGTGTGGTCAAATGTAAGATTGATTCAGTGTTGTCTTTTTTTTTCCAGCTAAATCCTCTTGTCAGCTACTAAATGGTGCTCGCCCTTCAATCTGTGTAGCTTCAATTAACAAATCCCTCTCCTACATCAAATACCATGTACACAGATCTGACCTTAAATGCTTAGTTAAGGTCCTTAACTAAATATTTCAGAATTAAGACACTAAACTTTACCACAAAGTTTAATGCACAGCATGATAATAAGTGAATAATTTCAATTCCTGCTAAAAAGGCATAAATCATAAAACTCATTTTGTATTTTTATTTGTTGGCAGTAAGTGGCAAACCAAGCCTGCAGTGCAGTGATGGATATCAGAGCATTTTTTTCAAAAGCAAAAAAAGCTTCAGGTGAGGTTTGTGCACTCTATAGACCTTACGTGATAGTAGATATGGACGCTGAGAATAGCAAAGGATGGAAAGTGAAGCTAAGGGTAAATTGAATATGTGTATCAGACTGTGGGGGTGTCTTACTTGTGTTACTGGTGTTTTGGTATGAATTCTGACTTTTAAGTCACACATTTTAATTTTTCTTATTTTTAAGGACTTCATTAGATCTTGTCTGTCCTTTCTATGCTTTGCTGTTAATTCAATAAATAATTCATTTTCATATATTTCTTATCCTGAACCCATTTATGTGCAGTATACCATCTGTGTTCTCCATCCAGCCTTATAGTGGAGTGCTGCTGTCGCTGTGCTAAACCAGGTCCTCCTGCACACGGCACTAAACCTCACTGATCAAATTCTACAGCTAGCCAGGCCCCTGTAGTCGGTGCGGACCAAGGTAGCTTAGCCGCCGTTAGTTACCCCCTGGCAGATCCCGAGCAGCCGGGAAAGCAGGCTGACTGGGTGACTGTGAGGAGGAAGCGTAGCCCTAAACAGAAGCCCCGTGTACACCGCCAACCCGTTCACATCTCTAACCGTTTTTCCCCACTCAACGACACACCCGCCGAGGATCAAACTCTGGTTATTGGCGACTCTGTTTTGCGAAATGTGAAGTTAGTAACACCAGCAACCATAGTCAATTGTCTTCCGGGGGCCAGAGCAGGGGACATTGAAGGAAATTTGAAACTGCTGGCTAAGGCTAAGCGTAAATTTGGTAAGATTGTAATTCACGTCGGCAGTAATGACACCCGGTTACGCCAATCGGAGGTCACTAAAATTAACATTAAATCGGTGTGTAACTTTGCAAAAACAATGTCGGACTCTGTAGTTTTCTCTGGGCCCCTCCCCAATCAGACCGGGAGTGACATGTTTAGCCGCATGTTCTCCTTGAATTGCTGGCTGTCTGAGTGGTGTCCAAAAAATGAGGTGGGCTTCATAGATAATTGGCAAAGCTTCTGGGGAAAACCTGCTCTTGTTAGGAGAGACGGCATCCATCCCACTTTGGATGGAGCAGCTCTCATTTCTAGAAATCTGGCCAATTTTCTTAAATCCTCCAAACCGTGACTATCCAGGGTTGGGACCAGGAAGCAGAGTTGTAGTCTTACACACCTCTCTGCAGCTTCTCTCCCCCTGCCATCCCCTCATTACCCCATCCCCGTAGAGACGGTGCCTGCTCCCAGACTACCAATAACCAGCAAAAATCTATTTAAGCATAAAAATTCAAAAAGAAAAAATAATATAGCACCTTCAACTGCACCACAGACTAAAACAGTTAAATGTGGTCTATTAAACATTAGGTCTCTCTCTTCTAAGTCCCTGTTGGTAAATGATATAATAATTGATCAACATATTGATTTATTCTGCCTTACAGAAACCTGGTTACAGCAGGATGAATATGTTAGTTTAAATGAGTCAACACCCCCGAGTCACACTAACTGTCAGAATGCTCGTAGCACGGGCCGGGGCGGAGGATTAGCAGCAATCTTCCATTCCAGCTTATTAATTAATCAAAAACCCAGACAGAGCTTTAATTCATTTGAAAGCTTGACTCTTAGTCTTGTCCATCCAAATTGGAAGTCCCAAAAACCAGTTTTATTTGTTATTATCTATCGTCCACCTGGTCGTTACTGTGAGTTTCTCTGTGAATTTTCAGACCTTTTGTCTGACTTAGTGCTTAGCTCAGATAAGATAATTATAGTGGGCGATTTTAACATCCACACAGATGCTGAGAATGACAGCCTCAACACTGCATTTAATTTATTATTAGACTCTATTGGCTTTGCTCAAAAAGTAAATGAGTCCACCCACCACTTTAATCATATCTTAGATCTTGTTCTGACTTATGGTATGGAAATAGAAGACTTAACAGTATTCCCTGAAAACTCCCTTCTGTCTGATCATTTCTTAATAACATTTACATTTACTCTGATGGACTACCCAGCAGTGGGGAATAAGTTTCATTACACTAGAAGTCTTTCAGAAAGCGCTGTAACTAGGTTTAAGGATATGATTCCTTCTTTATGTTCTCTAATGCCATATACCAACACAGTGCAGAGTAGCTACCTAAACTCTGTAAGTGAGATAGAGTATCTCGTCAATAGTTTTACATCCTCATTGAAGACAACTTTGGATGCTGTAGCTCCTCTAAAAAAGAGAGCTTTAAATCAGAAGTGCCTGACTCCGTGGTATAACTCACAAACTCGTAGCTTAAAGCAGATAACCCGTAAGTTGGAGAGGAAATGGCATCTCACTAATTTAGAAGATCTTCACTTAGCCTGGAAAAAGAGTCTGTTGCTCTATAAAAAAGCCCTCCGTAAAGCTAGGACATCTTTCTACTCATCACTAATTGAAGAAAATAAGAACAACCCCAGGTTTCTTTTCAGCACTGTAGCCAGGCTGACAAAGAGTCAGAGCTCTATTGAGCTGAGTATTCCATTAACTTTAACTAGTAATGACTTCATGACTTTCTTTGCTAACAAAATTTTAACTATTAGAGAAAAAATTACTCATAACCATACCAAAGACGTATCGTTATCTTTGGCTGCTTTCAGTGATGCCTGTATTTGGTTAGACTCTTTCTCTCCGATTGTTCTGTCTGAGTTATTTTCATTAGTTACTTCATCCAAACCATCAACATGTTTATTAGACCCCATTCCTACCAGGCTGCTCAAGGAAGCCCTACCATTATTTAATGCTTCGATCTTAAATATGATCAATCTATCTTTGTTAGTTGGCTATGTACCACAGGCTTTTAAGGTGGCAGTAATTAAACCATTACTTAAAAAAGCCATCACTTGACCCAGCTATCTTAGCTAATTATAGGCCAATCTCCAACCTTCCTTTTCTCTCAAAAATTCTTGAAAGGGTAGTTGTAAAACAGCTAACTGATCATCTGCAGAGGAATGGTCTATTTGAAGAGTTTCAGTCAGGTTTTAGAATTCATCATAGTACAGAAACAGCATTAGTGAAGGTTACAAATGATCTTCTTATGGCCTCGGACAGTGGACTCATCTCTGTGCTTGTTCTGTTAGACCTCAGTGCTGCTTTTGATACTGTTGACCATAAAATTTTATTACAGAGATTAGAGCATGCCATAGGTATTAAAGGCACTGCGCTGCGGTGGTTTGAATCATATTTGTCTAATAGATTACAATTTGTTCATGTAAATGGGGAATCTTCTTCACAGACTAAAGTTAATTATGGAGTTCCACAAGGTTCTGTGCTAGGACCAATTTTATTCACTTTATACATGCTTCCCTTAGGCAGTATTATTAGACGGTATTGCTTAAATTTTCATTGTTACGCAGATGATACCCAGCTTTATCTATCCATGAAGCCAGAGGACACACACCAATTAGCTAAACTGCAGGATTGTCTTACAGACATAAAGACATGGATGACCTCTAAATTCCTGCTTTTAAACTCAGATAAAACTGAAGTTATTGTACTTGGCCCCACAAATCTTAGAAACATGGTGTCTAACCAGATCCTTACTGTGGATGGCATTACCCTGACCTCTAGTAATACTGTGAGAAATCTTGGAGTCATTTTTGATCAGGATATGTCATTCAAAGCCCATATTAAACAAATATGTAGGACTGCTTTTTTGCATTTATGCAATATCTCTAAAATTAGAAAGGTGTTGTCTCAGAGTGATGCTGAAAAACTAATTCATGCATTTATTTCCTCTAGGCTGGACTGTTGTAATTCATTATTATCAGGTTGTCCTAAAAGTTCCCTGAAAAGCCTTCAGTTAATTCAAAATGCTGCAGCTAGAGTACTAACGGGGACTAGAAGGAGAGAGCATATCTCACCCATATTGGCCTCTCTTCATTGGCTTCCTGTTAATTCTAGAATAGAATTTAAAATTCTTCTTCTTACTTATAAGGTTTTGAATAATCAGGTCCCATCTTATCTTAGGGACCTCGTAGTACCATATCACCCCAATAGAGCGCTTCGCTCTCAGACTGCAGGCTTACTTGTAGTTCCTAGGGTTTGTAATAGTAGAATGGGAGGCAGAGCCTTCAGCTTTCAGGCTCCTCTCCTGTGGAACCAGCTCCCAATTCAGATCAGGGAGACAGACACCCTCTCTACTTTTAAGATTAGGCTTAAAACTTTCCTTTTTGCTAAAGCTTATAGTTAGGGCTGGATCAGGTGACCCTGAACCATCCCTTAGTTATGCTGCTATAGACGTAGACTGCTGGGGGGTTCCCATGATGCACTGTTTCTTTCTCTTTTTGCTCTGTATGCACCACTCTGCATTTAATCATTAGTGATCGATCTCTGCTCCCCTCCACAGCATGTCTTTTTCCTGGTTCTCTCCCTCAGCCCCAACCAGTCCCAGCAGAAGACTGCCCCTCCCTGAGCCTGGTTCTGCTGGAGGTTTCTTCCTGTTAAAAGGGAGTTTTTCCTTCCCACTGTAGCCAAGTGCTTGCTCACAGGGGGTCGTTTTGACCGTTGGGGTTTTACATAATTATTGTATGGCCTTGCCTTACAATATAAAGCGCCTTGGGGCAACTGTTTGTTGTGATTTGGCGCTATATAAAAAAAATTGATTGATTGATCATAACAACTGCAACTACTGTATTTTTATGACTTACAATGTGGATGTACGTGCTGCCAGAAAAACCAAGACATCAATCAGTTTGTAGAATAAATAAATGAATAGCCAAAACTAAAACACAATCTAAGTAATGCCTAAAACTGTCTAAATGTAATTGAAAAGTGATACCAGGGTGAGTGTTCTATGACATAATAATCTGTTAAGATGAAATAAAAAATCTTCAATAACTATAGGCTCATAAGACTAATTATACAAATTTTTCCCTACGAGTCAAAAGGTTTGGACACGCCAGATTTTTTTTTCATTATTTCTTACATTTACATTTTAAAATAAAATTGAAGTTGCAACAACTAGAAAATAAACAGTGTTCAAACAAAACCCTCATTGAAGACCTTGTGGTTTACTGTAAAAACAGGATTGTTCATATTAAAAGTTCCATTTAAATTCAGAAAAAAAAGATTCATATATAATCTCAAAATAACATATTCATCTACAACTGTCAACTGTCAAGTAATCACCAACAAGCACATTTAGAGTACAAGTTAATTCAAGCCTCACTGGGGGAAAAATGGTATAAATGATGCAATAAAATTGCAGCATTTTCAACAAGTTTATCCAAGTATCAGTTTTTTGTGAATCATTGATCGGGGATGGAGTTAGCCTATTTTTAGCACTTGCGTTACGGCTCGTTACGCTATAATTTTGGACCGTTATGATTTTCAATACAACGTCTGTAATCAACCGTTTCTGCAGCGCGACTCCAGTTTGAAGCGTGGATCGAAGCAATGCTTCGCAATCGAAGCAATGCTTCGATTCAATGGCTCGTGGCTCTTTGATTCGCTGCTCTTCAGAAGCGGTAAGTCCGCTTCTTAACCCCTCTGAAAGCCATTAAAATATCATGAGTCACTTTTGTGTGGATTAAAGTCACTAACTGGGACTCTTGTCTTGCAGTCGAGAAACGAGAATCATCCTCCGTTCCGTTGTCACAGCTTTAAACGCTGCGCGGCTCTCTACCGAGACAGAGTCCGCTCGAAATTAATAACTTCAAAACGAATCGCCGCTTTAAATAAAATTACACATTTTACAAACGTTGCAATACAGACAATAAACTACAGTCGACCAAAACGTTTTTTCTTCCCAAAATGAGACGTCTTGCATTCTTTATAAACCTGACCTGCAGCACATCTGCAAGAGCTGCAGCTCATAGGTATGGAAATACATTAATGCCAGTAATAATGTCTGAAAGGAAATGCTTTTGACAAAAACTAACAGATTTTATTTCTGTTTATGTCCAGAGATCAAGGATCCACCATGTAGAGTTTATTATGTCCAGAGTTTAAGGATCCAGTAACCAATTTCATATTTATTTACTTTAAGACTCAATAAAATGTTGTTCAATTTCAACTTAATCAGCTTATAAAGCGCCAAATTACAACAAAAGCCGTCTCAAGGTGCCTCACACAGAACAGTTCAACATAAAAAATTAAAATAAATTTAAAAAAAAAAATTCAAATACCTAATTAAAAACAGAAGTAAAAGAATAAAACATAACAAAATAAAAACTACTCATAAGAAAGAGAATAAAATATGTTTTAAGTCTTGACTTAAAAATGTCCACGGACTCCGACTGCCTCACTGAGGGCCATGTCCTGGCTAACCCAGAATGAGATTGCCCACTCAACAAACTTCCCCAGCCTTCTGGACATGATGAAGGGACTTGGGCTGTCGTACCTGGCTTTTCCCCTTTGGGTAACCCTAGAATGGCCAATTTTTACCTTGAATTTTCAAAAGCTTCCCCCCTTCCGCACTATCAACACCCCCCCCCCCCCCCACGTCACTTCGCTCCCTCAACATTACCACTACGCTAAAATTTTATCCAAGCTAGAACCCTGTATATACGAGGTCTGTCAATAAAGTATAGGTCCTTTTTATTTTGTTCAAAAACTATATGGATTTCATTCATATGTTTTTACGTCAGACATGCTTGAACCCTCATGCGCATGCGTGAGTTTTTCCACGCCTATCGGTGACGTCATTCGCCTGTGAGCACTCCTTGTGGGAGGAGTCGTCCATCCCCTCGTTGGAATTCCTTTGTCTGAGAAGTTGTTGAGAGACTGGCGCTTTGTTTGATCAAAATTTTTTCTAAACCTGTGAGACATATCGAAGTGGACACGGTTCGAAAAATTAAGCTGGTTTTCTGTGAAAATTTTAACGGCTGATGAGAGATTTTGAGGTGATACTGTCGCTTTAAGGACTTCCCACGGAGCGAGACGTTGCGCAGCGCTCTCAGGCGCCGTCGTCAGCCTGTTTCAAGCCGAAAACCTCCACATTTCAGGCTCTATTGATCCAGGACGTCGTGAGAGAACAGAGAAGTTTCAGAAGAAGTCGGTTTCAGCATTTTATCCGGATATTCCACTGTTAAAGGAGATTTTTTTTAATGAAAGACGTGCGGACGCATTGCAGCGTCGGTTCGCAGCCGCTGCGACGCTCTGCCACAGGAAAAACACCTCTGTTGGAAGCCTTAAGGACAAGTTGGAACATGTCCAGCTGTTAAACAATTTCTCATATACTCACTCCATTGAAAGCCATCAAAAGCCGCCTGGATTTTACAAATGGTTATCAACACGGAGGTGTTTTTCCTGTGCCGCCCAAATGTGCTAAGCACCCCTAAAACTGGAAGTCTAAAATCGCCTCTGCTTCAGATGAATCACAATGAACACCTTGTCTGCACAATCATACATTTCTAATTAGGGGCTTAAAAATGGAACTCTTACATAGTTAGTCATTCCACACATCCTGTTCTAAAAGGACCCCACTGAGCATCAGATATTTCAGACTTATAGGATTATGATGTGCTGTGTGTTTATGGTCTCCATCCCAACATCTTGGCTGTTTGTTGCTCCGCCGCCCATGCGGTGTTGTGGGTGGAGCGCTGTCCACTCTGATGGTGCTGAAACTACAGGAAATGCTGAAGGGGACACGTTTCACTGACAAAAAAAAAACAAAAAAACAAACAAACAAACAAAAACTTCACGAGTCGTTAAATGGTGCAAACTCAGGCATGCACATGTGCCCTACTGTCACACAAACTTTAGGCCTTTAGGCCATTCTGTTCATTTCGGACGTGCGTTAAGAAATAAACACTCATGTTGAGCCTCCATCCTGGTATTTTGATAAAAAAAAAAGGCGGCATTTGGCACGATAAACGTGCGTTTTTCCTCCTCGCGCTGTGATGTGCGGCCACATTAAGAAGGAAGAGAAGATGAGTGTGATGCGTAATCGACGGAAACTGCGCGTTATTGGGAGCGCAGACGCTTCGCGTGTCTCGTGTTTATCATAGACAAACCTCTGGTGCAGTTTTAACGCAGAGTATGCGGCGGATAATGTGTTGCAACACAATTCAAAATCCAAGCACTGAAAGATTAAAAACGATACCGTGTGGAGTTGGTGTCATCCTGCTGCGCAGAGGACGCACGTATCGACAATCGATCCGCTGCAGAAACCGAAGCGTTCAAAAAGAAGCAGGCGCCGTTATTGGTTTGTTATTGGCAGGGTCTCACCCAATCCACCTCCTCCTCCTCTGCCTGGCATGGCACAGATCTTCAGCACATCTCCTGTCGCCTCCTCCTCCTCCTTCACCAACCACCTCCTGCTCCTCCTCGCCGCTGCTCCTCCTGTCCGCATTCCGTCCAGCTCCGCACCGACGGAGATCAACAAGTACGACTTCACTGCTCCCGGTCAGCTGTGTGAGGAGGCGCCCACCCGGCGTCTCTCAGCATGTGGGCCCACGGCTGCTTGTTTCCACGTCTCATTAACTCTTCGTGTGCCGAGCCCGAGTGCGCGCCGCGCTGCTCCATCAGACGTCAGACTGCAATTAAAGGAAGCCGTAATAAAGATAAACGTGCGTAAAGACGAGCAGAAAATCAATGTGGTCGAGAATCAGTCCCTACTCACCAGACAAGAGTCCAAGTGTTTTAGCTGCTCAATCATAAAACAAAAAAAAAAACATTTCCTCAAAGGTTTTTCCTCAAGACAGTGTACTGTACAAGCATTTCTGTACACTTCAGGGGCCAGAAACTCCACCCAAAGTGGGTGGCCTTTCTAAACGTAGCACTTCTTACACCAATAAAAACAGTTATTAATGACATATCATACAAATGCAAATTAGTTAATTTCTTGGAAATCCCCCATCCAGTGAGTTCACTCTTGGTCAGGATGCAGGTGTTAAAAAATCTTCTTCATAGAAAATTACCAGGCGAGTGAGTTCATCTCTGGGTCAGCAGGCCCTGAGCCATGAAAATTTACTCCTCTTGTACACACACATTTTTAATGCAATATTCATTTTCTTCACAGATTGTTTCACTCAGATTATACCTTTAACTCCAAATTATGGCCTCATAGATTCCTCTGAAAGAAAACATACATTTTGCACTAAGTATATTTTCTTTTAAACATCTGTTCACTGTCTTTAGAAATACACAAGAAACCCCTTTTCTGGCATTACATGTTATCATGATATCAAGTTGTGAGGGTTGTTTTTTTTTTTTTTTTTGCACTCTCTCTCCTGACACTTTGACCTCTTCCTTTGGCTATGCCGTATGATTTCCTTCCCATAATGTTCATACTTGCACCAGATTTTAGACACAGTCGACTCAATATTCAACATCTTGTGCTACTTTCCGTTTGGGGGAGTTTGTCTTGTTTTTCTTGTTGGAGCCATATTTTCTGAGCCCAACAGCTCATCAGTATCTCTAATCACTCTCTTTAGGCTGCAATCTGAGTTTAATTTTTTAGACTTGTTCAGGTATTTGCTGTAGCAATGCAAACTGCAAAGTAAATCAATATTTTCATTTACCTCTACTTGATCTAGAAAACAATATGCAATTAATGAAACTAATTAAATGTATTTAGTATATATAATATAAATGATTCTCTTTGTGCACTATAGTTATATTAAAAATAGACTTCTGGACTCTCAGAAACACAAACGTTTGGTCCAGTATGATGGGATCCATATGATTTTGATGTGTGTAAGTTTGTACATCAATAAAGTTTATTTGTAGGGTTTTTCACAGACACAAGGTCTCAAAGTGGTTGACAGTATCAATTAATAAAAAGGTAAAAACATAATATTAACACATAAAACCAAGCACACTGTATGTAAAAATAGTTAAACATAAGACCATAAAACCATAACAGCAAAAATTCTTTCATTCATTTTATGCCGCTTATCCCAGTCTGTGTCATGGTCTAAGCAGCTCAGCGCCCACTTCCCCAGCCTCAGCCATATCCTCTAATTGAACCTGGGGCATCTCAAGATGTTCTTAAATCAGATTGGAGATACGAGGGCTGTCAATAAAGTAAGGGTCCTTTTTATTTTTTTCAAAAACTATATGGATTTCATTCATATGTTTTTACGTCAGACATGCTTGAACCCTCGTGCGCATGCGTGAGTTTTTCCACGCCTGTCGGTGACGTCATTCGCCTGTGAGCACTCCTTGTGGGAGGAGTCGTCCAGCCCCTCGTCGGAATTCCTTTGTCTGAGAAGTTGCTGAGAGACTGGCGCGTTGTTTGATCAAAGTTTTTTCTAAACTTGTGAGACACATCGAAGTGGACACGGTTCGAAAAATTAAGCTGGTTTTCAGTGAACATTTTAACGGCTGATGAGAGATTTTGAGGTGATTCTGTCCCTTTAAGGACTTCCCACGGTGCGAGACGTCGCTCAGCGCTCTCAGCCGCCGTCGTCAGCCTGTTCAAGCTGAAAACCTTCACATTTCAGGCTCTATTGATCCAGGACGTCGTGAGAGAACAGAGAAGTTTCAGAAGAAGTCGGTTTCAGCATTTTATCCGGATATTCCACTGTTAAAGGAGATTTTTTTAATGAAAGACGTGCGGACGGATCCGCGCGTCGGGACGCAGCCGACGCGGTGCGGCGGCACAGGAAAAACACCTCCGTGTTGATAATCATTTGTAAAATCCAGGCGGCTTTTGATGGCTTTCAGTGGAGTGAGTATATGAGAAATTGTTTAACAGGCAGGACATGTTCCAACTTGTCCTTAAGGCTTTCAACAGAGGTGTTTTTCCTGTTGTTAAAATTGAACAATCTGCATGTGCTACTGATTTAAGGAGCTTTAATTTAAGGAGTTTAATGGAAATATTCCATGAACTATTTAGAAATTACAGTTATTCATATACACAGTGCCCCCATTTTCAGAACCCATAAGTAATTGGGAAATAAAACTAAATATTAGTGTTATGTTTCATACAAATCACCACTTCTACACCCAGTTTTCTTCAGACAACTCAGAGATGGATAGGGAGGTGATGGTCTAATGGCTAAGGTGTTGGGCTTGAGTCCAGAAGATCATGGGTTCAAATCCCCACCTGACTGGAAAATCATTAAGGGCCCTTGGGCAAGGCCTTTAATCCCCTATTGCTCCCGGTGTGTAGTGAGTGCCTTGTATGGCAGCACCCTGACATCGGGGTGAATGTGAGGCATAATTGTAAAGCGCTTTGAGCGTCTGATTCAGATGGAAAAGTGCTATATAAATGCAGTTCCCTTTATCATCATCAATCATTAAGACATAGAAACAATACAACACTGTATGATAACACTTCCGCGGTTGTAACTGAAGAACCTTTACAGTTTTACAACTTCACTGGGGAGTGGAACAGAGAAGGCTTTTAATACAAGAAAACAGAGCAAATCTAGGCATGAAGCTCCCGTGTACCTTCTGGCTGAAATTTCACACAGTGATTTTAAGAAAATCCATTTTATACCATTCTGCCTTCAGATGACACTTTTATCTACTGCACTGATAAAAAAAATATGTTGCATTTTCACCTGATTCTTCCTAATGATGTACATAACTGTGCAACATGAACAATATCCACAAATATTCAAGGACACTGTCATAGAGATGATACTTTACAAATCTTACAGAAAGCTGTACGATCATTCCCCAAAGTTTCAGTTATCTTGGTCGCTTTGCATAAAAGTCATGTTCTTTCCAAGTGATGCTCCATATAGTATGATTTGTTGGTGAAATAGGCTTCCAGGCAAAATGTCATTTCCTTGGTTGACCAAGACATGTTTGGAAAGAAGATTGAAACAATAGTCTTCCCCAACATGTCAATGCCATTAAGGCATTTGCTGGACCTTTGTAGGATTTATTACAATTTTTATGGGTTCTGTTTCTTTTTTGGTGGGTGGGGGAGTGTCACCCTGTATTATCTTTCCTCGTCTTGCACTTTGTACATCTAAGAATTTGATAAAATACTGGATTTTTTTAAAGCACAGAAGCATTCATCCAGGCTGATTTTAGTCATACTGTAAGTACAGGCATGATAGAATCGTGAATACAACCCCTGACAAAAAATTATGGAATCACCGGCCTCGGAGGATGTTCATTCAGTTGTTTAATTTTGTAGAAAAAAAGCAGATCACAGACATGACACAAAACTAAAGTCATTTCAAATGGCAACTTTCTGGCTTTAAGAAACACTATAAGAAATCAAGAAAAAAGATTGTGGCAGTCAGTAATGGTTACTTTTTTAGACCAAGCAGAGGAAAAAAAAATGGAATCACCCTGTAAATTTTCATCCCCAAAACTAACACCTGCATCATATCAGATCTGCTCATTAGTCTGCATCTAAAAAGGAGTGAACACACCTTGGAGAGCTGTTGCACCAAGTGGACTGACATGAATCATGGCTCCAACACGAGATATGTCAATTGAAACAAAGGAGAGGATTATCAAACTCTTAAAAGAGAGTAAATCATCATGCAATGCTGCAAAAGATGTTGGTTGTTCACAGTCAGCTGTGTCTAAACTCTGGACCAAATACAAACAACATGAGAAGGTTGTTAAAGGCAAACATACTGGTAGACCAAGGAAGACATCAAAGCGTCAAGACAGAAAACTTAAAGCAATATGTCTCAAAAATTGAAAAATGCACAACAAAACAAATGAGGAACGAATGGGAGGAAACTGGAGTCAACGTCTGTGACCGAACTGTAAGAAACCGCCTAATGGAAATGGGATTTACATACAGAAAAGCTAAACGAAAGCCATCATTAACACCTAAACAGAAAAAAACAATCATTTTTTCAAGATGATAATGCATCTTACCATAGAGCAAAAACTGCGAAAACATTTCTTGCAAGAAGACACGTAGGGTCAATGTCATGGCACAGGGTCATTGTCAATGAGCAGATCTGATTTGATGCAGGTGTTAGTTTTGAGGATGAAAATTTACAGGGTGATTCCATAATTTTTTCCTCAAAATTGAGTGATTCCATATTTTTTTCCTCTGCTTGGTCTAAAAAAGTAACCTTTACTGACTGCCATAATATTTTTTTCTTGATTTCTTATAGTGTTTCTTAAAGCCAGAAAGTTGCCATTTGAAATGACTTTAGTTTTGTGTCTTGTCTGTGATCTGCTTTTTTTCTACAAAATTAAACAACTGAATGAACATCCTCCGAGGCCGGTGATTCCATAATTTTTGCCAGGGGTTGTACTATCAGAAAGAAATACACTTCATATTGCTTGCTTTGTTTTCTTTTCTTTATTGAAATAATTGCATACAACTAACGCAAATACAAAAACTGTTACTAAACTCCGTATCACTATAAACTATAGAGCTATAGAGTAAAATATAATAAATAAAGCTACACATAAAGAAATCCAGTGCACTAACTATATTTTCACATTAATTGTGAAAATTAAAAAAAAAAAATCACACTTCACTGAGATGGCCACGGAGTCTATATCGGACTTGCAAGTCTCCATCCGGCTGAATGACCCCAAAACCATAGCGGCTGTGGTTAATTGATGGTAGGTGAGCCTTTGGGTCACACATCTCTAGATCAAGATGCGTCAAGACCATGAAGACAAATCTGTAGTCGCCAAGAACAAAGGAGTTAGAGTCACACACGCACCAAAAATAAATAACCTTGATATCATTAAACATATTGTTTCATACAGCTGCGTCTGACCAATTATAATGGGCATAAAATATGTAGACTACAAAATGGTAAAAGCAGTCATTTTTCCAGTGTAAAGCAAGAACTACCCAGTTGCCCTTTTTAGATTTGGGTCTACGTTTATCCTTTTACATTTTTTAATTGAACATGTTGTCTGGCAAAAACTGTTACTGTCCTCTATTAGGCCCCCTTCACACATAGTATGTGGACATGAAGCAGGAATCGTATGCAAAACATGTAAAATTGTAGCTGCCTCCAATGCCTCGTACACCTGGTGCTACAACTATTTGTGCACACCAGCGGATGAAAGACAGTGTGCGCTGTGTGAGCCCATCGAACCCTCTCGCGGCAAGTGTCGGCCAGATTTCAGGTGACACACACGAACGATCTAACACCGCTCGCTTGGCACTTAGAAAATGTGTGGCCATTCATACTGTCATCATGAAAACAGTCAGCAGGTGATCACTGTTGAGCTGGATGTGAAATTTGTTTAAGTGCCCCACAATTGTGTAGTTGCAAAAAGCCACACACATGTGGTGCATGTGTCTCACACATGTGCGCATGTGTCACGCTTGCATAAAATGCTTATATGTATGTACAGATCTGATCACAAGGGGGCTGGACAGCCAGATCTGATCGCACACAGCACGGGGAGGGGCCTGTCAGCTGATTGCAGCACACTGACAGCTGCATGACAGCTCAGTGCGCATATTACAAACACAGAAACCACCACCAGGACAGTTATATAAATAATTACGACAATACCTACATACACAGTTACATAACAAATAATGAAAACGAATGGCCACATAACACAGAGTGACACGTTGGACTGGGCGCTGAACGGATGGTGGGGGGGGGGCATGTCCGCTCACAGCCACGACTGTAAAGATCTCTGCTCCTGGACATTCCAGCTTGAGAACACATTCCATGTTTGGAAGGAAATTAACTTGAAACATTCCTCCATGAGGTGCATGTCTCTGCCTGCTGTCCTCACGTGGAAATATATAAAATGTCTTTCACCTTTGCGCCGGGCTGCAGCGGCCGCACACATGTCCTTGTTGATTTTAGGCATTTTTATGCACCAATTGCAGGCCAGTGATGATAGTGCAGTGGTAAAGTTTCTGTCTGGTAATCAGAGCTTACAGGTTCAAATCCTGTGAGTGGCATTTTTTTATTTAACCAGGGTTATTTAACCACAGGGTTCTGTATTGTGTCCCCTTTTATGTATTATTTATAGCACCCCAGTGGTATTCACTAATTATACAGCTGGTTTTTATTTTATTGTTCTCCACATCAGTGGCGTGATGTGGTGCAGCTGCTCACACTGTGTTCCTGCATGCACAAACCGTCGCAGCAGCATCGTACATGCCTGCCCATCAGCGCAATGTTTTTGCGGTTTGCTCATACGAGCTGTTCCGCTGTGAGTCGCCCTGAGTTGTACATATTCGTACTATGTGTGAAGGGGCCCTTAGTCTGAGCCACTTTCACATATTCTGTGGTACAGAGGAAAAGCAGTCACATTAAAGCCTGTTGTTATTAATGACTGAGGGTGTGAAAGCAGGACTGAATAATAACAGTGACATGTGAAAGTGGATGTTTCTGGGGTCATTTAATAATCAGAAGTTAAAAACGGTAAAGACTTTGATTCTGAACAATATATTTTTACACTTACTGTTTAATGGCTGCCACAGCAAACACTTTCCCAACACACATGTTTGTTCCTGCCCCCCAAGGCATGGTGTAGTACTTTAGCCTCTTTCCATCCTTGTAGAATATTTTCTTCTCTGTCATATCATCATTTAGGAAGCGATCATATCTAAAACTCTGTTAAGAGGAGACAAGAACAAATTAGAAGTCATGTTGTTGGTCAAAGGATGATATTGTACAAATGGGGTTAAGAATATGCATCTTCTTGATGGTTTTCTGCAAAAATGTGCAGTTGTTACTTGTAAAAGAGTTACATTATAAACCTTAATAATATCGTTAGATGACCTGCTGATAATAATTTTTCATCAAATACGTGGTATAAATTTGTCCCCTTTCCCCACCCCACCCCTGCAGATGCAAGAAAAGACCTTGCAGTATTTCACAATAGTTTGGAGAACATTGATATACCTGATCAGGGACACTTTAACTACAAAGCCATATCAGTTTTAGTTTGCCCCCACCATTGTTGCACGAAAAAGAAAAATTAGGCAAATATTCATTACATGTCCCATGGCCTATAAGCATGGCATATATATATATATATATATATATATATATATATGCAGTGTTGAGGCTGTCATTCTCAGCATCTGTGTGGATGTTAAAATCGCCCACTATAATTACCTTATCTGAGCTAAGCACTAAGTCAGACAAAAGGTCCGAAAATTCACAGAGAAACTCACAGTAACGACCAGGTGGACGATAGATAACAACAAATAAAACTCGTTTTTGGGACTTCCAATTTGGATGGACAAGACTAAGAGACAAGCTTTCAAATGAATTAAAGCTCTGTCTGGGTTTTTGAATAATTAATAAGCTGGAGTGGAAGATTGCTGCTAATCCTCCGCCTCGGCCCGTGCTACGAGCATTCTGGCAGTTAGTGTGACTCGGGGGTGTTGACTCATTTAAACTAACATATTCATCCTGCTGTAACCAGGTTTCTGTAAGGCAGAATAAATCAATATGTTGGTCAATTATTATATCATTTACTAACAGGGACTTAGAAGAGAGAGATCTAATGTTTAATAGACCACATTTAACTGTTTTAGTCTGTGGTGCAGTTGAAGGTGCTATATTATTTTTTCTTTTTGAATTTTTATGCTTAAATAGATTTTTGCTGGTTATTGGTGGTCTGGGAGCAGGCACCATCTCTACGGGGATGGGGTAATGAGGGGATGGCAGGGGGAGAGAAGCTGCAGAGAGGTGTGTAAGACTACAACTCTGCTTCCTGGTCCCAACCCTGGATAGTCATGGTTTGGAGGATTTAAGAAAATTGGCCAGATTTCTAGAAATGAGACCTGCTCCATCCAAAGTGGGATGGATGCTGTCTCTCCTAACAAGACCAGGTTTTCCCCAGAAGCTTTGCCAATTATCTATGAAGCCCACCTCATTTTTTGGACACCACTCAGACAGCCAGTAATTCAAGGAGAACATGCGGCTAAACATGTCACTCCCGGTCCGATTGGGGAGGGGCCCAGAGAAAACTACAGAGTCCGACATTGTTTTTGCAAAGTTACACACCGATTCAGTGTTAATTTTGGTGACCTCCGATTGGCGTAACCGGGTGTCATTACTGCTGACGTGAATTACAGTCTTACCAAATTTACGCTTAGCCTTAGCCAGCAGTTTCAAATTTCCTTCAGCGTCGCCTGCTCTGGCCCCCGGAAGACATTTGACTATGGTTGCTGGTGTTGCTGACTTCACATTTCTCAAAACAGAGTCGCCAATAACCAGAGTTTGATCCTCGGCGGGTGTGTCGCCAAGTGGGGAAAAACGGTTAGAGATGTAAACGGGTTGGCGGTGTACACGGGGCTTCTGTTTAGGACTACGCTTCCTCCTCACAGTCACCCAGTCGGCCTGCTATCCCACCTGCTCGGGATCTGCCGGAGGGGAACTAACGGCGGCTAAGCTACCTTGGTCCGCACCGACTACAGGGGCCTGGCTAGCTGTAGGATTTTCCAAGGTGCGGAGCCGAGTCTCTACTATGATGAAGTCATACATAGTAAAAAAACACCATTACAGAAAAATGTATGTAGACGCATTAGCCCTGTGATGCCTTTCATTATATTAGTGTCATGTCTGCACGAATCCTACTGTTTCGTTTTCACATTTTTGATCTGTACCACCTACCTGTGGTTCTTCATGTATCTGTCGGTCCATCTGAGGGCTGAGGTAGGGGAACAGGCAGATGGTGTCCCCTTGTCTTAGGTGGTACTCTTGGCCATTGGCCATGTGCAGGATCCTGTCTTGCACCACATCTCTGTTGATCATTACTGCAGCAGTGAGCCGGAGGGTCTCACCCAGAGCGCTATCTGCATAATGGAAAGGACAACTGAGTGGATGATGTCAGAGGGCTGTCGCTGTAAGTTAAATCAGCAGTGCCCTCAAGCATTATCTCTAAAGGCACAACTGCTTGCACAAAAAATGAATATATGGAAAAGGCAATATGTTGAATTAAATCAACCTAATCCAACTTTTATTTTCATTATCAGCCTTCACTGCATTGATGTTGTTCCCAATGTGTCAAACAAGCTTTTATTTCCACCTCACTGGATGGCTAAAACCCCAAGGTGGAAGAGCTCAAGTGAATTTGTGAAAAGGCTGTGTTGCATACCAAACACAGGTGTATTGTGTGTTTCTGAGATGTTGAGCAGGAAATGCTGTCGGGATCTGTCCTGTGGAGTAACTCCTCTGATCTCTGTGCAAACCGCCTCCATGGCCTCAGGGTGTGTGAGCAAGAAGCCAAGAAGCCAAAAGGCAGCAGGTCCAACATTACACTAAACAGAAAAACAAAATGTACAATGTGAGTATACCCTTGGAATAATAAATCACTTTTTGGATATGGACATAACCCAATGCATGTAGGTATGTAGATCTGGTCCAAAACTCAGCCACATGGGGTGTGCAGCCAGTACATTCTGAGTGCCGGTCCCAAGCCCGGAAAAATGAGGAGGGTTGTGTCAGGAAGGGCATCCGGCGTAAAACAAGCCAACCCAACTATGCAGACTAAGAATCGAATTCCGATACCGGATCGCTCGTGGCCCGGGTTAACAATGTCCGCCACCGGTGCTGTTGCCCAACAGGGTGCCGGTGGAAATTGGGCTACTGCTGGGCAAAGATGACGAAGAAGGGAAGGAGAACGCTGCCACAAACAGCGGGAGAAGAAGAAAACTAGAAGGGTAGAAATGAGAGTGGGGACTATCCACAATTTGGGCTGGTGGTGATGTAGAGGAGGCAGTTCAGTGGATAAGTAGCTGTGCTACCAGTATATCCACCTGGGTACTATATAGGACTTTCTTCTGGTGGTGTAATGTTGTGGCAACTATGTGATGTCATCATATCAACATAAATTCAAATTTCTGAAGAATTTTTCCAGAAACTTGCTGAATCTATGCCACAAAGAATAAGGTAGTCAAGATGGTTCTGAACACAAAAGTGGTTGAACCTGGTGCTAACACAGCGTACGGAATGTAGTGGCCAGTAAGTGTAGATGACTTTTAGATGTTTCACTCATTTTAATTTGTATTTAACTAATGTTACTTCTCAGCACTTTGTCTGGATATGACTGATGTGAGAACCCCCCCCCCCCTCCCACACACACACACACACACTTTAAAGATGCTGTCAGCTTCACAGGGAGAAACACCTGAGCCTGTCAGACACTAATTGCTATGGATTAAGGAAGTTAAGATGACGAAGAAGAGAAGGAAAACATTGCCACAAACAGCGGGAGAAGAAGAAAACTAGAAGGGTGGAAATGAGTGTGGGGACTTTGAATGTTGGTAGTATGACTGGTAAAGGGAGAGAGCTGGCTGATATGATGGAGAGGAGAAAGGTATAGATATTGTGTGTGCAAGAGACCAAGTGGAAGGGAAGTAAGAGCAGGAGCATCGGCGGTGGGTACAAGTTGTTGTACCATGGTGAGGACAGGAAGAGAAATGGTGTTGGGGTCATTTTAAAGGAAGAGTATGTTAAAAGTGTGTTGGAGGTTAAGCGAGTGTCTGACAGGGTGATGAGTGTGAAGTTGGAAATTGAAGGGGTGATGATGAATATCATCAGTGCATATGCCCCACAGGTAGGTTGTGAGATGAAGGAGAAAGAAGATTTCTGGAGTGTGTTAGATGAGGTGGTGGAGAGTGTGCCCAAGCATGAAAGAGTGGTGATAGGAGGAGACTTCAGTGGGCATGTTGGTGAAGGGAACAGAGGTGATGAGGAAGTAATGGGTAGATATGGTATCAAGGATAGGAATGGGGAAGGACAGATGGTAGTTGATTTTGCTAAAAGAATGGAAATGGCTGTGGTGAATACCTACTTTAAGAAAAGGGAGGAGCACAGGGTAACATATAAGAGTGGAGGAAGGTGCACACAGGTGGACTACATTCTTTATAGGAGATGCAAGCTAAAAGAAATCAGAGACTGTAAGGTGGTGGCAGGAGAGAGTGTCGTTAGACAGCATAGGATGGTTGTTTGTAGAATGACTTTAGAGGTAAGGAAGAAAAAGAGAGTGAGAGCTCAACAAAGGATCAGATGGTGGAAGCTGAAGGAGGAAGACTGTGTAAAATTTAGCGAGCAGGTGAGAGAAGCACTGGTTGGAAGGGAAGCAATTTTGGACAACTGGAAAAGTACTGCAGATGTGGTGAGGGAGACAGCTAGGACAGTACTGGGTATGACATCTGGACAGTAGAAGGAAGACAAAGAGACTTGGTGGTGGACTGAAGAGGTCCAGGAAAGCATAAGGAGAAAGAGGTTGGCGAAAAAGTTTTGGGATAGTCGTAGAGATGAAGAAAGTAGACAGGAGTACAAGGAGATGCGGCGTAAGGTGAAAAGCGAAGTGGCAAAAGTGAAGGAAAAGGCATATTGCGAGCTGTACAAGAAGTTGAATAGTAAGGAAGGAGAAAAGGACTTGTACCGACTGGCCAAACAAAGGGACAAAGCTGGAAAGGATGTGCAGCAGGTTAGGGTGGTAAAAGATGCACATGGTAATGTGCTGACAAGTGAGGAGTGTGTGCTGAGAAGGTGGAGGGAATATTTTGAAGAGCTGATGAATAAAGAAAATGAGCGAGAGCAAAGGCTGGATGATGTGGTGAGAGTAAATCAGGAAGTACAAGAGATTAGTAAGGAAAAAGTGAGGGTTGCTATGAAGAGGATGAAGAGTGGAAAGGCAGCTAGTCTAGATAACATTCCAGTGGAGGCATGGAAAAGTGAGATGATGCCTGAGGAGTGGAGACGACGTGCTGGTTTCTATTTTCAAGAACAAGGGTGATGTGCAGAGCTGCAGTAACTACAGAGGCATAAAGCTGATCAGCCACGGCATGAAGTTATGGAAAAGAGTAGTAGAAGCTAGGCTTAGAAAACAGGTGGAGATCTGTGAGCAGCAATATGGTTTCATGCCAAGAAAGAGCACTACAGATGCAATGTTTGCTCTGAGAATACTGTTGGAGAAGTACAGAAAGAGTTACATTGTGTGTTTGTGGACTTAGAAAAAGCTTATGATAGGGTGCCAAGAGAAGTGATGTGGTATTGTATGAGGAAGTCTGGAGTGGCAGAGAAGTATGTTAGGGTAGTGCAGGACATGTACAAGAATAGAATAGCAAGAGAAGTGAAGAACAAGGTATCCATCCTGTCTTGTATCCACAATTTGGGCTGGTGGTGGTGTAGAGGAGGCAGTTCAGTGGATAAGGAGCTGTGCTACCAGTATATCCACCTGGGTACTATATACGACTTTCTTCTGGTGGTGTAATGTTGTGGCAACTATGTGATGTCATCATATCAACATGAATTCAAATTTCTGAAGAATGTTTCCAGAAACTTGCTGAATCTATGCCACAAAGAATAAGGTAGTCAAGATGGTTCTGAATACAAAAGTGGTTGAACCTGGTGCTAACACAGCGTACGGAATGTAGTGGCCAGTAAGTGTAGATGACTTTGAGATGTTTCAACTGAATCACTTATTTTAATTTCGATTTAACTAATGTTACTTCTCAGCACTTTGTCTGGATATGACTAATGTGAGAACCCCCCCCCCACACACACACACTTTAAAGATGCTGTCAGCTTCACAGGGAGAAACACCTGAGCCTGTCAGACACTAATTGCTATGGATTAAGGGAGCTGTTATTCTTGCTTCCACTCATCTCATGTCAAATGTCTATTGACAGCCAAAGCAAAAGCCCCAACATGTCCAGAGGTGTGTCACATTGTCTGCCTAACTTCTTAGTTCATCAGAACCCCAGTTATAATGAGTCTGTATAATATGCAGGATGGTGGTATTCGAAAGGTTAGGTGCAAAATTAAATGCACTATGGAAATAAGTGACTGTCAGATAATGGATTTTCTTGATATCTCCCCATCCACCTCTTTTTGTTAATATATCTGGGGTTGAGTGGCCCAAGACCAGGTTTCTGGGGTCAAAAAGGTCCAAGGCTGAGTAATGTAATGCAGACATCATTCACCCAGCTACATCCTCCAACACCATCTAGGTTTCCCAAAGTGTAATCATCCAAACTGGTTGCTATTAATTCTTCCAAAGTGTTCTGGGCCAAACCTGGGGTTTCCTCTCAGGAGATGTCCGTGAAACACCTACAAAGGCAGGCCTGCATAGTTGACATGTTTTAACAGAAAGAAGCCACGTTTTCACTCTGATCACCTTCTTGATGTTAGAACCAAAGTTAAACAGAGCCAAAAAAAATTAATATTTGGTCTGCTCTGGTCTCAATGAACCTGTGAAGTTCTGGATAGCAACTGCCCAAGCACCCACGCAGACAACTGTGCCAACCTTGCTTATTGAAAGCAGACATCTATCTACTGCAGCTACTTGAAACATGGGCAACCTCTTGGCTTTTCCAGTTGCTGGAGTCCTCAACAGTGAAGAACCTGTGTGCTCACTGTCTCACTGTGTCCTGTACAACATTACCTCAAACCTTGTTGACATGGGGGGTCCACAAGAGTCCGTCTTGGACCTCCTGCTTTTTTCTTTAATATAGCAACCCTTGGGCACATACTGTGGCATTATGGGATTACTTTTCATTGCTACACTGATGACACTCAGTTGTACATGCCGGTAATTGCTGCTCATCTCGTAAACATAAAGTCCTTAGAGGATTGCCTTGCATCAGTGAAAAGCTGGATGTCCACTAATTTCTTACTTTTAAACTTGGACAAGATCAAAGTGATGGCCATTGGTCCAGTGAGACATCAATGTCAGTTTGACCAGCTAATGCTTAGTCTTGTGTGTCATGCATCACACTGACAAACTGAGGAATCTTGAGGTGATTTTTGATCCCACATTGTCCTTTGACCTATGCATGAGAGATATCACAAGGACTGTTTTCTTCCACCTTCAAAACATAGCGAAGATTCATCCCACCCTGTATGTGGCTGATACAGAGACTCTACTCCATGTATTTGTCTCTTTGAGACTGGACTACTGCAATGTTCTATTCTCTGGTTTACCGCAGTCCTACCTTTTTATTTTATTTTATCTTATTTTAGTTTCTTTTAAAATTGTATAATTTCATTTTAATGTGGTATGCTTTGGTAATGATTGTTTGTATATTTGTGTAAGGACCGCATTGGAAACATTTTCATAGTGAGTGAGATACTGTGTACTGTGCATGTAATTGGGCTATCCTGAATGAATATATTGTTTCATTCATTCATTCATTGAAGAGACCTTTCTTGACTTCTGCTAAGCAAACAATTTTGCACATTCTTGTACTTTGTTATGACCGTCATGTTCAGACACACTACCTCCATGCATTCAGGAGTTCTGCTAGTTATGCAGTTTATGATACGTGAATATGTTATCTCAGCCATACCATAAGAGACAGCTGGTCCATTGTTCTTTTGTTTTTGTTTTTTTGTTGTTGTTGTTGTTGTTGTTGTTTGTGTTTGTGTTTTTTTTTTTATTCTTTACCCTAAATCAAAGTCTGAACAGTTGCTCAAAGTCAGGTGTCATCACCATGGCATTAGCAGGGGTGGTGGCCAAGTGGTGCACTTGGTTTCAGTGCGGAAGGTTTCCGGTTCAAATCCCACCCCTGCCACATTTCTCCATGTAATGAGGAGTTGTGTCAGGAAGGCATCCGGCGTAAAACTTGTGCCAATTCAACATGCAGATCCACCTTGGATTTGCTGTGGCGACCCCAAGTGCAAACAAGGGAGCAGCCGAAGGGACTTACTTTATCCTCTAGTCCTCTTATATTAAAAAAAAATAGTACCAGTGGCACTATTGCCCACCTCCACATCACACACAAAATGCAAGTCAGCGTGGACTGTGAAACAACATCCACAGGTTCATCTCATCCACCCATGGCACCTGATTAAGAACCTCATGACCACTTCTGTAACCTTTGTCAGGGAAGCAGGTAAGACTGTCTTCAACGTTCTCCATAAAGGGCATGTCTATGTGGTTCAAGAGCACCTCTGTCTGTGCAGTGAGGATTTTTTTTTTTTTAAATAACAATGCATTGGGATAAAGACAATCACCACAATAAATTTAGTTCAAAATCCATTTCAGTCTGGATATAGTATTTCAAACCACAGACCATGTGATTATAGCAATCGACACTGAAATACCTCAGTCTAAAGCATGACCCGTAATCAGTCTGTCCCTTCTCACTGGTCTTACATCTAATCCCTTCATGATGATGTTTATCCACTTGCCTGCCTAAAAAGAGATTGTGTGCCTGAAACTCAAGCATACATGCTGAAAGACAAGAGCTTTCTCCCATAGTGGAGCAGAAGGGATTTAAGAACCCACAGTGGGCACCCTGACCAAGGTCTCCCTTCAATGACACACTGTACTCTTAAGAGTAAGAAAGTGTTGTACACAGAATGACAGAAAGCTGCTGAAGCTAAAATGCAGCATGGCTGCAGAAGTCAGAAAGCAAACAACACGCTATCTCCCCCAGCTGGCAGGGTGCAGCAATGGCATTGGCTTAATCGGGACTTGTCACGACTGGCAAGGCCACAAAGGGAATATTTCTGTTCAAAGGCTCTGTGATATATTCATTCATTCATTCATCTTCTACCGCTTAGTCCAATTAAGGGTCGCAGGGGGCTGGAGCCTATAAATATTGCTAATTTGTAGCTACATTTATACAACCCCAAATCAGAAAATGTTTGGATAGTATGGGAAGTGCAAGCCAACAAAACTCATAGTGCTTCTTATATTTTATTTTGACTTCCGTTTCATTGGAGTCAGTATGAAACCGATGTATTTCATGTTTTGGGTGGTTAACTTCAAACCATTCATTCATTTGTTACTGTAATATACATCCATTCCTGCATTTGAAGTGAATAACACATTACAAAAACCTGGGATGGGGGACTTGCAGTCAGTAAAAATAAATGAATAAAACAATGATATTTCAAGCTGTTGGTGACAACAGGTGATAAAGCAAAAGTACAAAAGCAGTATCCATGAAAGGCTTTGAGTCTTGGAGTATCAAAGATGGACAAAAGATCTTCCATTTGTCAAGAAATGCATGAGAAAATTATTTTGAAATTCTGATTATTTAAAACCACTGTTCCTCAAACAAAGATTCAACAGGATTTGTATATTTCTTCCTCTACAGTGCATAATATCATGAAGTGATTCATGGAATCTGAATGTATTTCAGTGCCTGAAGGGCAAGTATGAACCACTGGATTGACTTTGTATCAAATAAAGCGGTTACTAAGAGAGAAAGCGTCAGCCATGACATTTTGGTCATGTGGCCCAATTTTCTGTGCATGATGCAGTACACAGGTGCATGAGTGTTGTGGACCCCAGTACCTGGAGAAGGCCAAGGAGACATCCACGCTTCATCTGGCTGCGATGGATAGATGTTTATTTTAGAGATTTGGGAATGGACTGGCTGTCTGGGTGGTTGCCATCCAGGACCCAATGTGGTTCCATGGTGTTGTGGATGCTGCAAAGCAAGGCTCCTAGATTTGACTTGACTTGCACATGTCCCAACATTTTTTGATTTAGGGCTGTACAGGTGTATTAGAAGCCTTACTTAATTATGGGTGAACTCCATATTACTGATTCGTTCAAACTGAAGAGTTACACGGTATGCAGGAATGTGTACACACCTTAAGCTATATCAGTCAACAGTACAAATAACCTGTTAGACTGACTGGCACATGGCGGGTATGAAGTTATGCAAATGTGTGAAGATTTTGCTACAAAGAGGAAGTGCTCAGCTTTAACGTAAACATTGTTAGTCACATAGAAAACGGTTGGACTTCACTCGAAGTGTCACTGAAACTGCATCACAACGGGGCAAAATTCCTCTCTGAATCACAGGTTGAGACAGGGAGCTGGGAGGGACAAGTACAGAACTGCTACCTTACTGTTGTTGTTGGGTGACTGAACACCATGGCGAGGAATTCAGGCATGTTCACAGGGTGTGGAAAAGGATCGTGTGTGTGTGTGTGTGTGTGTGTGTGTGTGACAGAGAGAGATACACTGCATTAGAAGCAGCACTCACCTGGGTGGTCCAGAGTTGGTACAAAAAAGCCCGTTTTTGCATTTCAGCATCTACTCCCTCCTCCTGCAGGAACTGGTGATAGTTCTGCTGCCAAGAATTCAACTTTGACCCTTCATCCAAACCTTCTGGGTACAGCAGCTCCCACAGGCACTCCTGTGACAAAGTGGCTGTTCTGCTTTCTCCTGTTAGAAATCCAACACAAAGTCAAACACTTGAAGGGGACTCAGATAGAACATGTCTCAAAAAAGATCCAACAGTTCTCTCTTTACACCTGTTTACATTTTTATTTTATATCCTTCCGTTTCATTGAGAGATGGTTATTCCTTTGTTTTTTCTCTGATATTCTTAGATTTTGATTTATGATTTATGCTCATAATCTGTGATCCTGATGAGTCATCTTTGATCCTGACAGCTGATGATTTTTGATGCTTGAACCTCCCCAAGGATGTCATGCATTTGTAGCTGTCTTTGATCCTGCGATCTGTATTAAAGAAATTAGGACTAATGATCAGATTATTACCTTTGATCCTTATTGACAACCCAATTAATTAATAAGACTGATTATAAGGACAAAGGAAACAGGATCAGAGATCAAAGATCCTAGGTAGGACCCGAATCAAAGGAACCAAGATTAAAGCCCAGATGCTGACTTTTGATGCTTAATGCTGCATGAATCAGAAATCCTGATTATAGGATCAAAGAATTCAGGATCAAGGAGAATATTCAGATCTTCATTCTTCACTGCTGAGAGAGAAGGCAGTATATGGAACAAATGAATCAGGTTCAAAGGGCATATTTTCATGACTAATCATTGAATACAACATGAATCCTGATCACAGGAGTGAAGGTGTCAGAATCAAAGCTCAAGGATCAAATATTCACCCCTTTATCTGTATCCACCACAAAACTCAATGAACTCTAATTCTTTATGGATTTTCTTATATAAATTTCTACCAATTTTTATTGCAAACCTGTCATGTTCTACTGAGATATCAAAGATAAAAGGCAAGATCCAACACTTTATGCTTAACAATAAACAAACAAGCAAGCAAACAAAACAAATAAATAAAATTAAGGTAACATTTTTCATGGATCTTTTTAAGTAATTCCAACTCAGCCACTACTCAGTATCTAAATGCCATGAGATCTTTATAGTCAGAGTAACTCACATTCAGGAAAGCATTTAGTTAAGTGGTTTGGTATACTTGATTTGCTTTGTTATATTTATTTTATTTATTTAACCAGCTTAGTCCCATTGAGATTGAGACCTCTTTTACAAGGGAGACCTGGACAATTATAAAGTTTCCAATTCACCTAACCTGCATGTCTTTAAGTGTGAGGAAACTGGAGCACCCCCACACAAACATGGGGAGAACATGCAAACACCACACAAAAAAGGCCACATGTGGGAATCGAGCCCATGACCTTCTTGCTGTGAGGCAACAGTGCTAACCACTAATCCACCGTCCTGCCTGAGGAAAAATAAATTGAACCAACCAAATTTTGTTGTAATCAGGTATCGAAATTATTTTATTTAAGCTTTTCTATTGTCTTTGTTTTACCTCAAGAATAAATCCCAGATTTTTTTTTCCATTGTCAACCTATGCCCAACTGCTTTATCAAACTGTGAACAGTTGTGTACCATCTCGTAAGTTATCAACCTATGAAAATGTAAACATACAACAACCTTATTTTTTCATATTGAAAATACTTTTCAATTTCAGTTACACAAACTAACCCTATAAGCATTTTTAGAGTGTTGTTCTGGATGTGAACTGCAATAACACACTCTTCCCCGGCTCAGTGCCTACCCCATCCCCAAATTTAATTAAAATCTATTTCTGTCCTTTTGCAATATCCTGATGACAATCCAACTGACAAATTAATGACCGACAAACACAAATGAAAATATAACCTCCTTCTCCAAGGTAATTGTGTCCATAAATATGATGACATTAGCAGCATTACCTCGTTTGAGTGTGCCGTAAACCAGTTTGGACAGAAGCCCATCAAACTTGCGGAACTCTTTGTAGACCTTGTCAGTGTTGTCTCGCCTCTCAAACAAGGTTAGGTAACTGGCCCTGTCCACAAAAACAAAATGCATCCTTTTATCACCCTCTCATGCTGCCCACTGATTGACAGTGTTGTGTTATTTTGTGTCACCTGAACAACAGGCTGTAAGAGAGGCTGAAGAGTCCGTCCTGTCTCCACCTAGTGTCTCTTGGGAGCAGCATCTGGAGGTGACTTCTCATGGAGTTGCTAAGCTTGGACAGGCTGACGTCTTTAAAGGACCTGAGGAAATGCCAAATGGAGACATGCTGCACACTTTAACTGGATTTGTCTCACCAAGTGATGCCAAGACGTGAGTCATTACCGTTTCATCCACTCCCTCTGTGCACAAGGATTGTTGCTGGGCATCTGCAGATTAAAGATTCTTTTTATGAGCAGGCTTTTCCTGCGGGTGAAGTCAAAGCCCACTGTGTCCTGCAGCACGGCATCAAAGGAATATGGATCCAGCAGCACCGTGATGTAGCGACCAGCAACACGGACCTTAGACAACACAATTGAGAGTTGTTCAAAGAAATACTGAGTTTCAAAATTTTCATCAACCTTAGTGAGGAATTTTAGTCCAAAATATATAGATACATATGATGTACGAGAATAGGCTGAAAAGTTCTAAGGCTCACTATAATGCAGTTAATGCATTACTCCTTCATGGGGAGCCTTAGAACTTTTCAGCCTACCCTTGTATTTGCACCTTTTTACTTAGAAGAATGCAAACAGACCTCTCATGTGTTTGAAGACCTATTCAGGAAAATGATCTGCTCTACAGTACCGTACAAAAGTTTTAGGCACATTTGTTGTGCCTAAAATGTTTATCATTTGTGAAATATTGATGAATATCTAATATTTACAAAAAATATAAACAAGTGAACTGTGTAGCCACTATTCACCTTTAAATATAGAAAAAAATTTTGTGATTGATTTGTTCATTCATTCAGTTTCTGCTTGTCCAGTGTCGCCAACCGAACAGTCCCCTCTAAAAATCGGTCCGCCCTGCCTTCACTACGTAATGTGTAATTTCTGACCACAGCAGCACGTCTGACACTGACTGTCTACACCCAAAGCAATCAAAGGAAATAATGTCATTATTAACCATCAGATGACAAGTAAAACCTCTTAAATCTTTCTAAAGTCAGTTTTAAGCAGAAATCAGGTGATAATCGGTGAGTCACTACTGACGCTTTGAAATGACAGAGGCGCAGCAGCATGTCAGACTCAGATGTGCTGCTGTGGTGCTCTGACCGGTCTCCTGTCTTTTATGATGAAATAATGCTGAATTTATGTGGAAATGATTGTTGTACAAAAGCTTCAGATATCTGTCACTGAGACAGATGATGACTGGAGTGCAGTTTTAAGTAGAAATGAGGTGATAATCTGTGAATCACTGCAGACGCACAGAAATTAGGTTGCTGATGCCCCAAAATGACGCATGCGCAGTAAAGGCAGGGCAGACCAATTTTTGGGGGGACCATTCGGTCAGGGACACCGGACCTCAGCCCTGGCTAACAGAACAATTTTTTGTGAGGTTAAACAAATAAATAAATACCTTAAAATACCTAAGTGGTATCCTACAATAAAAAAGAAACTCAAGTTGTATTTAATCACATTTTTACAATCTCGCTTTTTTATTTAAATGATCATCTGCAAGTGTGTCATTGTATGCTGAAGAAATCAGTTTTATATTTTAGAATGAGGTTTGTAAATTAATAGCTGACTGTAGATTTTCAAAAGTTAAGAAAAAGTCAACATATCATGCACTAATGTTGTGAATGCTACATTTGACTGAAGTGTTTAAAGCTCACTTTTCCCCATCAGTTACGACTGGAAGATGGTATTATCTCATTTAACTCAGTGTGATCATGTTTGAATGCGATATTGAGTTTTGTCTTTGTTGTTGCTTGCAGCTTGTTCTTTGTGATTTGTATGTTGTTTTATTATCCAGTTATTTGTATTGCAATATTTTTGTATTGTTAAGTATTTCAAAATTACACGTGATAGCACTTTATACATGGTTATTATTATTATTACTGTTATTATCATTATTATTATAACAATATACGTATAATTGTTCTATAATTACATTACTATAATAATAATAATAATAATAATAATAATAATAATATAATATAATAATATAATTGTTATATAATTACATTGTTATTACTATTATTATTTTAAACAGAAGACATTCTATCTTTGTTGGAAATAGGAATATATGGACCATTTTGTACCAATATTTGATCCATTCCTTTCTTTTAACTATTGCTATTTCTTCCCACAGGACTGTCACTTCTGGACTGTCAAGTCTGCTGGACGCCCTCGATGCAACTCTAAATGTGCATGGAGAATATGGTACAGGTGACCTTGAACTGAAAATCTTCTTTTTGGAAGAGAAGATTACTACAGAAATGTTGTCCTTCAGTTCTTCTACTGTGCTGCCCTTTTTGTGTTGATCCATGACAAAGAAAAACAATATGGCAAATTTTGGTCAAAATACCAAGGTGCCTAAAACCTTTGCACAGCAACATAAATTTAGAAAATATGCTTTAAGCCTCTGAAATGTTAATTTTAGAGGGTTTCAAATGAAGATAATTTAGGGAAACTGGTAAACTTGTTGCAGATCGATCAGTACAAATATCTTTAAAAAAGATCATGTTGCTGACATTTGAAAACATTGTTTTTAGGCTTCTGCCATATCCATGGGGCATGATGATTTCATCTTTCAGATCTGTGCTCAGATTGCTCAGTCGTATGCAATCTGAATGTCATGAATGCAAACCCAGTGATACTGAGTAACATTTGAGCAATTTTAAAGCAAGCGATCACAGTTATTCATACGTTGCTATGACAGAGACTGAACAAAGTGTCAGAACTTACTGTAAAGATGTCTCCGTGTTTGTCTTTCATCCGAGCCAAAAACTCTGCAGCATTTCTGCCAAACTCAAGGGCATGCCCGAGCCACGGAAGGAAACCTTTGTCTAGTGGCGGCTCATTTGTTTGTCTGTCAGGCAAAGAGCAAAACTCATTCATGCAACAACTGTGGAAAATAAACTGAAGGAAAACAGGTTTGGAGTTAAGCTCAGGTTATGCCTAAACAGATTTCAAATATGCAAATAAAAAGAATTTAAATGTGTATGAGCTAGTCTGAGTGTGTAAATAAATTTCTACAAACAATGAAAAAAGATCACAACTTGAATTCTCACAAACACTAAAGAGTTGTAGCAGTTTTCTTTATTAGTGGTGATTTCAACTAGTACACACAGTACGCAGCAATGACAGTATTCCTCAATTTTTTTGTCTTGTTTTATTTGCAGCATACTTTTGTAATGTTTTGCACACTATCAGACATTTATATTATTTGCAAAATAAGCAGACTTACCGTGTGCGGGTAGAGTAGAGGAGGACAAGAAGCAACAGGCCATTAAGCAGTAAGAATATTGTCCACAACATGTTCCCGTATCGGCCTGGTAACTGTGCTCTTCTTCAGTCAGTCTGCTTCACAGCTGGAGGCCAGTCACTTATATGTGGAGTCTGGCTCATCTGCGCATGCTACTTGTTCCAAGGAGTAGAAAGGTGTGGCCAGTGGTACACAGGCTTGTGCAATGGATCGCGTCTATAGCAGACTACCAGGCATAGCAAAAAACCACCACAGTCAGAGGAAGTAGCACAACTGTCATTTATTTTACAATAATCACACGCTGACACAACATGCCCTTTCGTATATATTATGCAACATACTTGTTAAGAGCATTCGGGAGCCAATACCTATACACTTAAGGCAGTACTTGACCGCAAGGACATTTTACAAGAGTGAAATCATCGAGATGAAGGTATTAGGATTCACTTTGTGAGGAATACTGTTATGACATGCACATTTGACAGTAGCCGTCATTTAAGGGTGTGCTGTTTGAAATTATGTCCATGACAAGAAGACACTTTCCGTCAACATTTTGCAATATCTTTGTTTATTTTACTTGGAAAATCTAATCAATTTCGAGTCACTAAACCTTCAGTAGTTTGTGCAATTTATGGCCATTTTTGACAACACAAAACTAAGTGATATTATTTAAAAAAAATTCAAGGGATGACTCAAAGTTTTGAACTTATGTTTGTTCAAAACTAATATAAAGATAAAGTTCTCTCTCTCTCTCTCTCTCTCTCTCTCTCTCTCTCTCTCTCTCTCTCTCTCTCTCTCTCTCTCTCTCTCTCTCTCTCTCTATATATATATATATATATATATATATATATAATTAAAACAATATCCAACAGACGAGTAGTATCCAGAGTAAATAGTAATTACAGTCACTGCAGCCTGTGTGTTTGACATGCACACTCTACCAGCAGAGGGTAGACGTGTACTTACACTCTGATTTTCAACAGTCAAGTCCTGATTGGTTTCAAAATAAAATGAAACTCTTACAACCCATCTAGGTGTGTAAAATATCATGTGAATGCCCCAAAAATAACACATGTAAAAGATAACAAAAAGATTAGGTATTTTTGTGGTAGATAATCTCTTTATTTAGAGGTTACACATGTGACACAAAATACTTTTATATAAATTTATGAAACAAAAGAATTCACATTAATACAGTTAAAACCTTAAATTACTTGGAAAAGCCATTAGCAATTGTTGAAAACAGTCAAGAAATGTTTGTGAAGTTTTTTTTGTTTCTGTGTGCAAATTAAAATAATGTAAGTTATAAATGTAATTTATAAATGCTGTGTTGAACATTCCTTGCTCTGTTAAAAAAGCACTTGGGAAAATATTGAAGAAAACATTACATTTCATAGGGGGCTAGTAAATTGTCCTCAGCTATACATCAAGGATCTGCTCTGAGCCCTTTCTTGTTTGCAATGGTGATGGGCAGACAGGAGTCTCCATGGACTACGATGTTCACAAATGACACTGTGATCTGTGGTGAGAGCAGCAAGCAGGTTGAGGTGAGCCTAGAGACAGGGAGATACGCTCTGTATAAAAGGGGAATGAAACTCAGTAGGACAAGACTGGGTACATGTGTGCATGAGAATGAGCACAGTGGAATAGCATGGTTGCAAGGAGTAGGGGTGTTGTACAGTTCAGAGATGGGGGCACTAGCAAAAATAAAAAGACAGGTGGCAGAGCTGGAGATGCTGCAGTTTTCTTTGAGAGTGATGAAGATGGACATGATTACGAATGAATATATCAGAGGGAGGACGATTTGGAGACAAAGTCAAACAGGCGAGACTGAAATAGTTTGGACGTGCAGAGGAGACACACAGGGTATGTAGGGAGAAGGATGCTGAGGATGGAGCCACCAGGCTGGAGGAGAAGAGGGAGGCCAAAGAGGAGGATTATTGATGTGCTGAAGGAGGACATGCAGGTGGTTGGTGTGACAGATGAAGATACAGAGGACAGGGTGAGATGGAGACAAATCTGCTGTGGCGACCCCTAATAGTAGCAATTAAAGGAAAGGTTTCTGTGTAGGCTCTCAGTTGTCCAGGTGGTTTACATAGTAGAGAAGCTTGAATCTTAGACTGGACTGGGTTGCTTGACGCGAGGACGTTCCGCTTCAAATCGCAGAAGCTTCCTCAGCTAAAATTCTTGTGCTGGTGGTCTGACTTCTGTCTTGACTCTTGTAGAGAAGAATAATCAAGAAGTCACAAAAGCTGGAGTTTTAAACCTAACCAGACCCCTCCTACCGAGAGGCAGACTGCTATAGGCTAGTGACTAAACAATAGCTCTAATTAGCACCTATTGTGCTCTAGTTAGCACCCTCCTAATGACAGGGCAGCTGTCCTTCCTAATGATGGGACAGACCCTCTCCTAATGGCTCCCTTGACGACTCTGCTGATGACGTGAATGAAAACTGAAACTGAATGAAACTGAAACTGCTTTGACCTGAGTACCCCATTGTAAACAGGGGATAAAGCATGTCTCAGACCCCCTCCCCGGTTAAGGCTGGGTTTCAAACGTTTCACAAAGAATGCCTCCTTGACCCCTCTCTCAAACCATTTCTTCTCTCTGGCTAAGATTTTAACTTCCTTGTCCTCAAATGTGTGGTTAGTGTCTTTAAGGTGGAGATGAACTGCAGACTGAGGTCCACTGGCGCCCTCTCTGCGGTGCTGGTATAGCCTTTTGTGTAAAGGTTGCTTAGTCTCACCTATGTAGTGTTCGTTACAGTTTTCCTGACATCTGATAGAATACACTACATTGCTCTGTTTGTAACTAGGGATCCTGTCCTTAGGGTGAACTAATTTCTGTCTCAAGGTGTTAACCGGTTTAAAGTAAACTGGGATTTTGTGCTGTCTGAAGATCCTCTGTAGTTTTTCCCCTACTCCTGCTAAATAAGGGAGAGACACTCCTCTTCTTCTTGTCTCCGTCTCCTGTCTATCTGGTCTCTTTGTTCTCTGGGACTTCTGCACTTTGTCCAGGGACCATCGTGGGTACCATTTTTCTAGAAAATGGTACAATTTGGTCCCCCAGACCCCGCAACTCAATACAGCTAGCGTTCAAGCTCACCTCTCTTTTCAAAGAATTTGTTAGCAGCTGCTTTCCCTCATTTCGTTTTCTTTCCCTGTCCTTTTTTCTCTTCTTCTTTGAAATCCTTTGATTTTTTAAGGAAAGACATATTTTATTTCAGCCTAAACACTAGGGCTGCAACTAAGGATTATTTTAGTTATCAATTCATCGGTCGATTATTTTTTCAATTAATCTTTTTTTTTTTTTTTTTTTACTTACATGTGGGTTTTGCCGTTATTTCTTTAAGTGAGTTATATTAAAATGCCTTTATCACGCAACTTCAACATTTGAGCTTGTAACAAAGTTATGTTATATTCTCATCAAAAACATACCTGGAGTAGTGTTTTGTTTTATTTTGCACATATACATCACCGACACACCACAGAGATTTCTATCAGGTTTCACCCGATTATGAGCATTTTTAGATGACTACAGCAACTATCTCAACCACTGACAACATATTACAGCAAGAGTCCACGAAACTATTTTAAAGGCCTGACTAAAGTGTAATATGTGATGTTTAAAAACATATTTTCATGATTATTTAACAACTAATTGATGACTAAATTAGTTGACAACTATTTTAATAATCAATTAAATCAATTAGTTGTTTCAGCTCTACTAAACACCTCCTCTTTCTGTCAGATCCTGTTTGGGATGTGTGTGTGGGGGGGGGGGGCAGAATGCGCCTAGACTAAACCATTGTACAGCTGTGCAGGGGTGGAAGGGTCCTCAGAGATCTTTCAATATTATTGTTAGAGCAGAATTATGTTTCACAACATTTATACATTCATTCTAATTATATTCTTTTACAACATGAATTGTAAGGATATTAATAACATGCAACACAAAAATGTATTTAATGCCAGTTCTTTGTGGGGCCCCCCATGCTTTACCCCCTAACCCTAACCCTGACCCTAACACCCCCCCCCCCCCCCCCCCCCCCAGTCCGACACCCCTGGTTAGGGTTATGATTAAAAATTGTGACTGGAACTTGACCGCTTCACCAAAATGTGATGCATTTCATGATAGTATCACAAAAAACAAAAACAAAAATAAAACTCTGACTTCATGCTTGGTTTGTGCTCTGACATGCAGTGTCGGCTGTAGGACCTTATATGTAGACAGGTGTTTGTCTTTCCAGATCATGTCCAATCTACTGAATTTACCCCAGGTGGACTCCAATTAAGCTGTAGAAACATCTCAAGGATGATCAGTGGAAACAGGATGTGCCTGAGCTTAATTTTGAGCTTCATGGCAAAGGCTGTGAATACTTATGTAGGGGAAGCCAGGCACAGTGGATCAGAAATGTTCTTCAAAATGATTAAATATATGCTGATGCATATACAAACTATAATCCAGCAAACCAACTATGTAATGTGTGAGTGTCTTATATAGTGTTATAAGTCATTTAGAAACTATTATGAATACAACTGTCATAATTTCTGTTCAAACGTGAAAACAGTTGTTTATATACACAAATTATAGAAATAATTCATGAAAAAATAAATGCATAAGGTTCAACAAGTAACATTTGTCATCCACTTGATACTGGGGCTTAGCAACTCACTTTCTAGACTGATTCACTGTGCCCCGATTCACTGTGCCCCGGGTGCATGTGACACACGAGTCATGTTATCAAATAGCTTATAGTCTGGAGAAGACATAACACATACTCATCAGTTGGACGGGGTAGTTGTCTAACTATTAACAATTTTTTGGGTCACCTTTCCTCTGTTGTGAGAAATAAATACAAAGACACTGACATCCACAAAATTTAAGGCCCCTTCACACATAGTGCGAAGTTTGGACGACGTTTGGACCAATACTGCGAGACAGTGCAAACAGTTCGAATTTGTACATGACGAAACATTGTGCCGACGGGCAGGCATGCACGATCCCAGTGCGAGAGCTCGTGCACACGACGGTGTCTTTCAAGCAGGAACATTGCCAGGTGCACCACATCGCACCACTCATGTGGAATAAATAAAAACTTAAACCAGCCAGTACCTTTGGGACCACATCACGCCACCTATGTGGAATAAATAAACAATAAAACAGATACCACCCACTGGACGTGAACCTGCACCTTCCAAAAGCTCTGATTACCACTCAGTTTACCACTGTGCTACAGAGCTGTTCTTTGAAAGCTGCAGAAATATGCCTCAAATCAGGGTGGCTGGGCACTCCCTTAGAGATAGGGTGAGGAGCTCGGTCACTCAGGAGGAGCTCGGAGTTGAGCCGCTGCTCCTCCACGTCGAAAGGAGCCAGCTGAGGTTGCTCGGGCATCTTTTTCGGATGCCCCCTGGACGCCTTGCTGGAGAGGTGTTCCGGGCACGTCCCATCGGGAGGAGGCCCCGGACACGCTGGAGGGACTACGTCTCGCAGCTGGCTTGGGAACGCCTCGGGGTTCCCCCAGAGGAGTTGTGTGTGGATTGAGAGGTCTGGGCGGCTTTGCTTGAGCTGCTGCCCCTGTGACCCGACCTCAGATGAAGCGGAAAAAAATGGCTGGATGGATGGCACTTTGTCCAGGAAATATGACTTAAATGTGTACATCAGTTGCATATTTTCAGAATGTGCACAAATAAAATAATTTTGTTGTGTATCTAATTGAGATACATAAACTTTTCTTATTTTGGCACATTCTGATTATGTACAACAAATGCATATTTTTAAATCATAGAAAAACAACACTTTTTTCAGTGCATTGAATGAAATCGCATGGATTTTATTGACTTTTCACAGCCCAATTTGTTCCAAAATACACTGACCATTGTATGCATCCCGCAATCGAACCTTGACTTGTTTTTCAGGTTCCTTTCATAAGGGCCCCTTCACACATAGTGCAACGTTTGGACAGCGTTTGGACGAAAACGGGAAAACAGCACGAAACAGTTCAACATTAGTGCACGAAACATCGTGCACAAAACATTGCACCGACAGGCAGGCGTGCACAAACCCGGTGTGAGAAATCGTGCACGCGCCAGTGTCCGTCGAACAGGAACTGTGCCAGGTGCACCACATGGCGCTGCTTATGTGGAATAAAAAAATAAAATAAAATAAAATAAAAACCAGCCGGTACCTGTGGGACCACATTGTGCTGCTTATGTGGAATAATATAGTAAGTCCCTTTGGCTGCTCCCTTGTTTGCACTTGGGGTCGTCACACCAAATCCAAGGTGGATCTGCATGTTGAATTGGCACAAGTTTTACGCCGGATGCCCTTCCTGACGCAACTCCACATTAATCAATCAATCAATCAATTTTATTTATATAGCGCCAAATCACAACAAACAGTTGCCCCAAGGCGCTTTATATTGTAAGGCAAGGCCATACAATAATTACGTAAAAACCCCAACGGTCAAAACGACCCCCTGTGAGCAAGCACTTGGCGACAGTCGGAAGGAAAAACTCCCTTTTAACAGGAAGAAACCTCCAGCAGAACCAGGCTCAGGGAGGGGCAGTCTTCTGCTGGGACTGGTTGGGGCTGAGGGAGAGAACCAGGAAAAAGACATGCTGTGGAGGGGAGCAGAGATCAATCACTAATGATTAAATGCAGAGTGGTGCATACAGAGCAAAAAGAGAAAGAAACACTCAGTGCATCATGGGAAGCCCCCCAGCAGTCTAAGTCTATAGCAGCATAACTAAGGGATGGTTCAGGGTCACCTGATCCAGCCCTAACTATAAGCTTTAGCAAAAAGGAAAGTTTTAAGCCTAATCTTAAAAGTAGAGAGGGTGTCTGTCTCCCTGATCCGAATTGGGAGCTGGTTCCACAGGAGAGGAGCCTGAAAGCTGAAGGCTCTGCCTCCCATTCTACTCTTACAAACCCTAGGAACTACAAGTAAGCCTGCAGTCTGAGAGCAAAGCGCTCTATTGGGGTGATATGGTACTATGAGGTCCCTAAGATAAGATGGGACCTGATTATTCAAAACCTTATAAGTAAGAAGAAGAATTTTAAATTCTATTCTAGAAATAACAGGAAGCCAATGAAGAGAGGCCAATATGGGTGAGATATGCTCTCTCCTTCTAGTCCCCGTTAGTACTCTAGCTGCAGCATTTTGAATTAACTGAAGGCTTTTCAGGGAACTTTTAGGACAACCTGATAATAATGAATTACAACAGTCCAGCCTAGAGGAAATAAATGCATGAATTAGTTTTTCAGCATCACTCTGAGACAACACCTTTCTAATTTTAGAGATATTGCATAAATGCAAAAAAGCAGTCCTACATATTTGTTTAATATGGGCTTTGAATGACATATCCTGATCAAAAATGACTCCAAGATTTCTCACAGTATTACTAGAGGTCAGGGTAATGCCATCCAGAGTAAGGATCTGGTTAGACACCATGTTTCTAAGATTTGTGGGGCCAAGTACAATAACTTCAGTTTTATCTGAGTTTAAAAGTAGGAAATTAGAGGTCATCCATGTCTTTATGTCTGTAAGACAATCCTGCAGTTTAGCTAATTGGTGTGTGTCCTCTGGCTTCATGGATAGATAAAGCTGGGTATCATCTGCGTAACAATGAAAATTTAAGCAATGCCGTCTAATAATACTGCCTAAGGGAAGCATGTATAAAGTGAATAAAATTGGCCCTAGCACAGAACCTTGTGGAACTCCATAATTAACCTTAGTCTGTGAAGAAGATTCCCCATTTACATGAACAAATTGTAATCTATTAGATAAATATGATTCAAACTACCGCAGCGCAGTGCCTTTATTACCTATGGCATGCTCTAATCTCTGTAATAAAATTTTATGGTCAGCAGTATCAAAAGCAGCACTGAGGTCTAACAGAACAAGCACAGAGATGAGTCCACTGTCTGAGGCCATAAGAAGATCATTTGTAACCTTCACTAATGCTGTTTCTGTACTATGATGAATTCTAAAACCTGACTGAAACTCTTCAAATAGACCATTCCTCTGCAGATGATCAGTTAGCTGTTTTACAACTACCCTTTCAAGAATTTTTGAGAGAAAAGGAAGGTTGGAGATTGGCCTATAATTAGCCAAGATAGCTGGGTCAAGTGATGGCTTTTTAAGTAATGGTTTAATTACTGCCACCTTAAAAGCCTGTGGTACATAGCCAACTAATAAAGATAGATTGATCATATTTAAGATCGAAGCATTAAATAATGGTAGGGCTTCCTTGAGCAGCCTGGTAGGAATAAGGTCTAATAGACATGTTGATGGTTTGGATGAAGTAACTAATGAAAATAACTCAGACAGAACAATCTGAGAGAAAGAGTCTAACCAAATACCGGCATCACTGAAAGCAGCCAAAGATAACGATACGTCTTTGGGATGGTTATGAGTAATTTTTTCTCTAATAGTTAAAATTTTATTAGCAAAAAAAGTCATGAAGTCATTAATAGTTAAAGTTAAAGGAATACTCGGCTCAATAGAGCTCTGACTCTTTGTCAGCCTGGCTACAGTGCTGAAAAGAAACCTGGGGTTGTTCTTATTTTCTTCAATTAGTGATGAGTAGTAAGATGTCCTAGCTTTACGGAGGGCTTTTTTATAGAGCAACAGACTCTTTTTCCAGGCTAAGTGAAGACCTTCTAAATTAGTGAGACACCATTTCCTCTCCAACTTATGGGTTATCTGCTTTAAGCTGCGAGTTTGTGAGTTATACCATGGAGTCAGGCACTTCTGATTTAAAGCTCTCTTTTTCAGAGGAGCTACAGTATCCAAAGTTGTCTTCAATGAGGATGTAAAACTATTGACGAGATACTCTATCTCACTTACAGAGTTTAGGTAGCTACTCTGCACTGTGTTGGTATATGGCATTACAGAACATAAAGAAGGAATCATATCCTTAAACCTAGTTACAGCGCTTTCTGAAAGACTTCTAGTGTAATGAAACTTATTCCCCACTGCTGGGTAGTCCATCAGAGTAAATGTAAATGTTATTAAGAAATGATCAGACAGAAGGGAGTTTTCAGGGAATACTGTTAAGTCTTCAATTTCCATACCATAAGTCAGAACAAGATCTAAGATATGATTAAAGTGGTGGGTGGACTCATTTACATTTTGAGCAAAGCCAATTGAGTCTAATAATAGATTAAATGCAGTGTTGAGGCTGTCATTCTCAGCATCTGTGTGGATGTTAAAATCGCCCACTATAATTATCTTATCTGAGCTAAGCACTAAGTCAGACAAAAGGTCTGAAAATTCACAGAGAAACTCACAGTAACAACCAGGAGGACGATAGATAACAACAAATAAAACTGTTTTTTGGGACTTCCAATTTGGATGGACAAGACTAAGAGTCAAGCTTTCAAATGAATTAAAGCTCTGTCTGGGTTTTTGATTAATTAATAAGCTGGAATGGAAGATTGCTGCTAATCCTCCGCCTCGGCCCGTGCTACGAGCATTCTGGCAGTTAGTGTGACTCGGGGGTGTTGACTCATTTAAACTAACATATTCATCCTGCTGTAACCAGGTTTCTGTAAGACAGAATAAATCAATATGTTGATCAATTATTATATCATTTACTAACAGGGACTTAGAAGAGAGAGACCTAATGTTTAATAGACCACATTTAACTGTTTTAGTCTGTGGTGCAGTTGAAGGTGCTATATTATTTTTTCTTTTTGAATTTTTATGCTTAAATACATTTTTGCTGGTTATTGGTAGTCTGGGAGCAGGCACCGTCTCTACGGGGATGGGGTAATGAGGGGATGGCAGGGGGAGAGAAGCTGCAGAGAGGTGTGTAAGACTACAACTCTGCTTCGATCCATTACTTGGAGAAATGTGGCAGGGGTGGGATTTGAACCTGGAACCTTCTGAAATGAAACCAAGCGCATTAACCACTTGGCCACCACCCCTTTATGTGGAATTTTTAAAAAAAAGGAAAAAAGAAAAAACACACCACCCGGGACGTGAACTCGTGCCTTTCAAACCTCCATTTTTGAGTCAGAGACTTTACCACTGAGGTACAGAGCTGTTCTTTGAAAGCTGCAGGAAGCTGCCTCATATCAGGAAGGATGTGGAAGTATTACAAAAAAAAAAAAAATTAAAATCCCACACCATATTAAAACACCACATCAAGGGAGCAATGCAAATATGATCCATCTGTTCCTCTGGTGATGACCCATGGTCACAGACATACAGTCATTAAATGACATGAATGAGAAGCAGTGTGCTTTGCTCATGTCCACATCTACTGGTCAGGTGCATCCAGTTGGCTGCGCACGTGTTCTGCCCGGCACGCATGCTGTGGACAGAGCGCCACAGCACAGACACCATATCATGTGGAACAGAGCTCACGTGGGTGACGTGACGGTCAGATCGCCCGTTGTGTGTTCTGATCTGATGGTCCGTTTCAACCTGGGGGGGCTGTCAGTGTCCACTCTGTGCGCCTGCTCACTCACTGCAGCTTGTCGCCACCACGGCGATATATGTTTTTATTTACGTCCACGTAAATACAGCAATCAGACACACTCACCTCACAGTGGACAGTTGTTAGTCCATGTCTGTCCAAACACAGTAGGTGTTGTGTAGCTGGAAAGTCCAGAATGACAGATCACCACAGCTGCTTCTGTCGGAAGCCAAGCCTCCTGTGAGTGGAGTGCACACACCCACGTGTCAGTATGTGTGTTTGCAAAGTCACACTCGTGGGGAACTTAGACAAATTTCCCTGCAGTACGACAGTGGTCGTCTGCAGCCTCTTGTCGTGCCAAGAGTGTGACTGGCCACACATTTTCTAGGTGCCATGCGAGCGGTGTTAGGTGTTCATGCGTGTCACCTGGAATTTGGCCAACACCTGTCGCCAGAAGGTGCGATGGGTTCGCACAGCGCACATTCTGCCTTTCAGGCACTTGTGTGCACAAATAGTTGTAGCAACAGGTGTACAAGGCACGACATTTTACGGTTTGCGCATGATTCCTGCGTCATGCGCACTAAGTGTGCACTTCGTCCAAACTTCGCAGAGTTGATTCAGTTTTGATGATGATCCATGTCTGTATACAAATACTGACTTCCATCACTTTCTTTCAAAGTGAGAGGAAATCTTTTTTTCCTTCCAATTTTATTTGACATTTATAAAAATGAACATGTACATAAATGCAGACAATTGACACAAAAGAGAACACAATTATTAATATATCAAACCTTGTCAGTAAAAAGAAGGGGGGGGGGACCCTCAAAGAAATGTAAAAGGGTGTAAGGCACAGCAAATTCACCCAAGGTCTATAAGTCACCAAGGTATTGCAGCGTATATTCATTTTTGTCTTATTATGTGTTAGCTCCAAAGTATTTGTATACCAATTAAATTCCTCCAGGAATATGTGAACACTTGGAAGAGGTTCGGTAATTCTCATTTTGTGTAAGTAAAATTTGCCAATTAGCAACATAAGATTAATTACAAAAGAAAAAGGCTTATCATTACATTCAAATCTTGTAATAATATCCTTCAAACCAACTATGATGGTATGTCCAGTTTTTTGATCGATATATTTTTCAAAATCTCTCCAAAACTTAGATGACACACGGCAAATACAAAATAAATGTGAAATTGTGTCCGATTCAATCCCACAAAAAGGTGCATTTATCATGAAAGTCAGTGAACTTGGAAATTGTGTTATTGCAAGGATAAATGTGTAGTATTTTGAACAGAAATGAGAGGAAATCTTTTTTTTTTATTGAACAAAAGAAAAAACATAACAAGAGGTACAGGCAGACAAACGATATGACTAACATACGTACAGCATGACTAACAGACAGGCATTATTCCAAACAGTTAACAGAGGACATACAACACAGGCCTGAGGGGTACCGGAGGGTTTATTGTAAATTGAGGTTCTTTACTAAGTTTATTGTCTTTATTGCTTTTTTGTTTGGTATGTTATTTAAAGTTTTAAGGTAGGTGTTAGTTTCAATTATCCATAGTTTAAGAAGGGGGTTAGATTGACTGAATTTAGCTTTGTGTACGTGATATTTGCCAAGTAATATCTATATTTTTACTAAATATTGTACATTTTTCATTTTTATATTCAAAGGAGGTTATTACATTATGATTGGCTATTTTAAGTCTATGATTGATTTTATTATAAATAAGTAACTCCAGATTAAGCCAAATATCTCTTGTGAACTTACACTCATAGAATAGATGTATTACTGACTCTTCTTCTATACCACAAAAACAACATTTGGGATCTACATCTGTAAATTTGGATATAAGCAAGTTTGTCAAGTAAATGTGATGTAAAATTTTCCAGTGTAGTTCTCTAATTTTATTATAAATACAGTATTGAAAAGGGTGTAGCCATACATGTTTCCAATTTAAATCACTGTATTGAGAGCTCCAATAAGATTTACAGTTGGGTATATTCCTATTAGAATTTTGAATTGTATTTCTAATATATTTATTGCTGCACTTTTAGCTATTGAATGGAATCCCATCAATCATTATTGAGCCTATGGTATACTGAATTTCCTTTTTCTCATGTGCCTTCATCAGTTCTTTCAATCCACTAGGAATACTTTTCACAACATAGTTAAATTCTTTAGGAGTCACTGGCAATTGGTCTGGTCCTTGAAACAAGCTCTATGACATCACAAAGCTCTGCTAATATCATGCAGGTAAACAGACAGTTAATAGAGGAGGGTGGACGCGCTGAGTGTCCTTCAAGTTCATCTGTCACCTTTTCCACCCAATTCCTCCTCTGAAGAAGCTGCAGTCTCATTTTTTTTTTACACAAATCTTGAATCAGCTATGAGGAGCGGAGGAGGGCGTGGTTTGGGGGAGGAGCCTCACTCTGACTTTCACATCCATTCACCCTTTTTTCTGCAGCACTGAACTCTCAGAGCAAAAAAAAAAAAAAAAAAAAAGGGAGCTCACTCCAGTCTCATCGCTTACACCAGGTTTTATGACATGCGCGCGATTTCTGATTCCTCCGAGTGCGCAGAGGAGCGGCAAAGGACGGACAGCGGTGCGCACTTTTAGTCGCCATCGCGTTGGACGCAGCGCAGCGACCTCGCACCGCACCAAGTGCGTTTAAATGCTGAAGTTGGATCAAGACAGCGATGATTCGCGTCTGATTTTGTTGGGAGGACTAATACCGCAGGGGTGTGGAAACCAGACGACGAGGATCGCTCCGTCCCTCTCTCCCCAACATGTCATCTCAGGCCAAAGTCAAGAAGGACAAAGAGATTATTGCCGAATATGAGACGCAAGTGAAAGGTTGGTGAACGTGCAGAGGCCTGATCATAATGTTATTCAGCGCGTGCATTGCGCAACTTTACCACATATGGTTTTGTGCTCACTGCAGTGCTTGCACATTTTTTTCTCTCCCCCTCTCTCTCTGTCTCTGTATTCTTTGTTGAGACTTTGCAGTGTGCATTTGTGGTGAGGCTCTTCCAGTCATGTGTGGAACTTGGCTGAACCACTTTGGCTGCAGTGCTGCTTTATGATGTGCACATTTGTGTTGCTGCTGAAGGTTCAGGGCTTCTCCCCCCCCTCCAAAAAGTGCAGCTGCTATATTTCCTATAAAACCTGCCCTCATGCTGCACACCCAACCAGGGAATGTCACAGATCTTTCCAGGAGACTGCACAGGTAGTCATACAGGACAAACTGGTGTGGAAGAGATTTAAAATAGCACATAAGTTAAAAAGTTCAAAATGATGTTGAGCAGGTTGTTGTGTGCATAATTGCAGCGCGGTAATTGCTTGAGAAGGTCACACAGCAAACAGTTAAGAAAGTCCATAAATAATCCACGCTGTCTGCATGAATTATGAACCATGAGAGGATTTCGCTGTCTGCCACTAAATCTGTGACTGCATAAACCACCCAAAGAGAGAAGAATGACACCATTAAACTGACAGTTGCCCAATGCGCACTGGTTAGTCACCTTTCCTGTGCGTTTTTAAAGACATAAATTGCAATAGAACACATTTAATGTAATTAAAGCTACAGAGCGTAGGATTTATGGGCGTTCATCAGCAGAAAGGGAATGCAGCATTCATAATCGTGTTCATTTGTGTATAATTACCTGCAACAGTGAATCAGTGTGTTTTTATGAGCCCTTTATATCTACATGGGAGCGTGTCCCCTCATAGAGGCCGCCATGTTAACCTGATTGTTATGTGTCGACGCGGGTTGAGGAGCGGACCTGCGTCAGACGGAACCCAGCGCTACAAATAACCAGAAAAGCGGTTCCAAAAACAATATATTTATTACACCCACTGTGCATAAAAGGTGTAAAAACAAAAATAGCGTCCTTCTGGTGGAGTGACTGTTGGCACGCTCTCCAGCGCCCGCAAGGATCAAAGCCCGGCGCTCCTGGACTCACTACCACCGCCAAACACCCCCCAGGTGGACACGACAAACTGACTCTCTGTGAAGCAAAGAAGAGGTGAGGTAAGTCAGCAGTTACAACAATATCTTTCAAAAGACACACGCTATCAGCAACACATTCAGGTCTGTATCTTTTTTAACTTTATGCAAATGAGCAGCTTCTCACAACAGGTGGAGGATCACTTATCCGCACGCCACAGCAGTGAGAAGCAAGCTGCACAATTCTCATCACAATTCAAGTACGAGGGCTGTCAATAAAGTAACGGTCCTTTTTATTTTTTTCAAAAACTATATGGATTTCATTCATATGTTTTTACGTCAGACATGCTTGAACCCTCGTGCGCATGCGTGAGTTTTTCCACGCCTGTCGGTGACGTTATTCGCCTGTGAGCACTCCTTGTGGGAGGAGTCGTCCAGCCCCTCGTCGGAATTCCTTTGTTTGAGAAGTTGCTGAGACTGGCGCGTTGTTTGATCAAAATTTTTTCTAAACCTGTGAGACACATCGAAGTGGACACGGTTCGAAAAATTAAGCTGGTTTTCAGTGAAACTTTTAACGGCTGATGAGAGATTTTGAGGTGATTCTGTCGCTTTAAGGACTTCCCACGGTGCGAGACGTCGCTCAGCGCTCTCAGCCGCCGTCGTCAGCCTGTTCAAGCTGAAAACCTCCACATTTCAGGCTCTATTGATCCAGGACGTCGTGAGAGAACAGAGAAGTTTCAGAAGAAGTCGGTTTCAGCATTTTATCTGGATATTCCACTGTTAAAGGAGATTTTTTTAAGGAAAGACGTGCGGACGGGTCCGCACGTCACACGACGCTCCGTCACAGGAAAAACACCTCTGTTAAAAGCCTTGAGGACAAGTTGGAACATGTCCTGCTGTTAAACAATTTCTCATATACTCACTCCACTGAAAGCCATCAAAAGCTGCCTGGATTTTACAAATGGTTATCAACACGGAGGTGTTTTTCCTGTGCCGCCGCACCGCGTCGGCTGCGTCCCGACGCGCGGACCCGTCCGCACGTCTTTCATTAAAAAAAATCTTCTTTAACAGTGGAATATCCGGATAAAATGCTGAAACCGACTTCTTCTGAAACTTCTCTGTTCTCTCACGACGTCCTGGATCAATAGAGCCTGAAATGTGGAGGTTTTCAGCTTGAAACAGGCTGATGACGGCGGCTGAGAGCGCTGAGCGACGTCTCGCACCGTGGGAAGTCCTTAAAGCGACAGAATCACCTCAAAATCTCTCATCAGCCGTTAAAATTTTCACTGAAAACCAGCTTAATTTTTCGAACCGTGTCCACTTCGATGTGTCTCACAGGTTTAGAAAAAATTCTGATCAAACAACGCGCCAGTCTCTCAGCAACTTCTCAGACAAAGGAATTCCGACGAGGGGCTGGACGACTCCTCCCACAAGGAGTGCTCACAGGCGAATGACGTCACCGACAGGCGTGGAAAAACTCACGCATGCGCACGAGGGTTCAAGCATGTCTGACGTAAAAACATATGAATGAAATCCATATAGTTTTTGAAAAAAATAAAAAGGACCGTTGCTTTATTGACAGACCTCGTATACTGTGTAACAAAACACCAAGTTACTATCAACAATTAATCAAACACTTAATTACCTTTAATGTGTGCTGACAGCATGTGTCCTCACCCTTCCCTGCTTCACGGGCTCGATGTGTCAAACCCAGGCGCGGTCCTCAGCGTCTCACAAACGAACATCACAAGGTCGAGTTCCCGGCAGTTCTGCTTGAATCACACATGACTTAAATGCAGAACGCCATCCAATTATCTGCTTCAGCTGAAAGTCTTTAAGGTTGCATGTGAGCACCAGTCACAGGTGCTACACATGATGTTGATAAGGGTGAGGATTCTTCAGCCAGCACCTTCTCCACAGACAAATCAGTTTCCATGCCACCTGAAGAGCAAAGAAAAGAAAAGAACACCAAAACATCCAGCCACACCCCCCAACACACAACACTGATACCAGAGCTGCGATGATTAATTAACTGACTAGTAAATTAATTGACAACTATTTTGATAGTCCATCATGGTAATCCCTCAGTGGTAAAGAAGACTGTGTCTTGATAGATTCCCCGACAAGTTGGTGGATGCTGACTGAATTGGTCCGATCTTGATGTGCAGTGTTTCTGACAACATCCAGGGTTGATCTAGAGAGACCTGAACGTGGGTTTGTTTAATGTGGGAATGTCGTTGCACACTGACAAACCCACTGACCTTGACAGATCCTTAGCCTGGTCCAATGACTGGGGAATCCCAGACGATAGGAGTCTGAAGACCTGCTGTAGCCACCAACTACCTTCACAGCCATTGGGTGACAAGCCATCATCTCCAATGCCTGGTCCACTGTTTTGAGGTCTTCTTTTTTCATCAGAGGCCAGTTACAATGTTCAGGGTTCCTGCTGGGCCTTCATGGTTACTGTAGCAGCCATAGGGTAAACAAGGTCACCACCATATTTCATCCCAACAAACAATCATCTACTTGATCTGTTACCCATGTGTCATGATACAGATGAGGTGTTGGATTTTAATAAATACTTGAAAGTCACTAAAAAAAGAAAAAATAATCCGTTTTTAAGGCACTAAAGTGAATATCTTTAGGTTGTGGACAAAAAAGACATCAGGGTGAAAGCATCACCTTGGGATCTGTAAAACCTCAGTAGGAGAAGAAGGCCAAGGCCCACACTTCACCTTGGCCTCACCTTGGAGCAGAGAGGTGGTTGCTTTCGAGAGGTGGGGATGGACTGGTTTTCCACCAGAGTGGTTGCGTTACAACAGCTTTTCCGTGTGGAATCTCACTGAATTGGTCCTCCTGACACGTTCATGCATGGCGCCAACTGTCGGCTGAATGCCGTCTGGAGTGGCATCAAAAGTCTTGAACAGTCCACACACATATTGCGTGAGAGCCATTGACATGCCACGTGGCACACTCGTGAAAGTTGATCACTGGGGCAGCCTTTGCAGGTACAAGGATTTGCATGGGAATGCTGTGTGACACTCTCACAGATGTTGAGCGTCACTGACTCAGGATGGCTGCAGACAGCTATTATATTGCTATTATTTTAAAGAGGGTGTAAAAATTCCCCTGACTATAGGCACAGAATAAAAAGCACTGTAAATAATAATAATAAAATTAAATAAATAGTAAAGTAATGATAAGTAATAACCTTCAATGGCAAACACAGAGAGTTCTTAATTTTAGGTAATTAAGTCCAACAACAAAAATTCCAGTCCACCAGAGAAAGTAACACAAAGTCAAACGCAGCCGGAAAGAAAAACTAAGTTGATCCTATATTTTCTCCCTCATTTTTTATAGTTCAGACATCAAATGTCCACAGATTCAATCAGTACATTTCAAACCAGTTGAAAAGGTCAAACTGTCCAAAGCTTTCTTATCAGTCCATTGATTATCTTCCCCTCATTGTTCATTTGGCCTGGTAATTTTGAATCCTGTTGATAAATGTAATTTACGAGGTCTGTCAAAGTATGTCTTTTTTATTTTTTCAAAAACTATATGGATTTCTTTCATATGTTTTTACGTCAGACATGCTTGAACCCTCATGCGCATGCGTGAGTTTTTCCACGCCTCTCGGTGACATCATTCGCCTGTGAGCACTCCTTGTGGGAGGAGTCGTCCAGCCCCTCGTCGGAATTCCTTTGTCTGAGACGTTGCTGAGAGACTGGCGCTTTGTTTGAAGAAAAATTTTTTCTAAACCTGTGAGGCACATCGAAGTGGACACGGTTCGAAAAATTAAGCTGGTTTTCGGTGAAAATTTTAACGGCTGATGAGAGATTTTGAGGTGATACTGTCGCTTTAAGGACTTCCCACGGAGCGAGACGTTGTGCAGCGCTCTCAGGCGCCGTCGTCAGCCTGTTTCAAGCTGAAAACCTCCACATTTCAGGCTCTATTGATCCAGGACTTCGTGAGAGAAGAGAGAAGTTTCAGAAGAAGTCGGTTTCAGCATTTTATCCGGATATTCCACTGTTAAAGGAGATTTTTTTAATGAAAGACGTGCGGGCGGATTGCAGCGTCAGCTCGCAGCCGCCGCGATGCTCCGCCACAGGAAAAACACCTCTGTTGGAAGCCTTAAGGACAAGTTGGAACATGTCCAGCTGTTAAACAATTTCTCATATATTCACTCCACTGAAAGCCATCAAAAGCCGCCTGGATTTTACAAATGGTTATCAACACGGAGGTGTTTTTCCTGTGCTGCCGCACCGCGCCGGCTGCGTCCCAACGCGCGGACCCGTCCGCACGTCTTTCATTAAAAAAATCTCCTTTAACAGTGGAATATCCGGATAAAATGCTGAAACCGACTTCTTCTGAAACTTCTCTGTTCTCTCACGACGTCCTGGATCAATAGAGCCTGAAATGTGGAGGTTTTCAGCTTGAAACAGGCTGACGACGGCGCCTGGGACCGCTGCGCGACGTCTCGCTCCGTGGGAAGTCCTTAAAGCGACAGTATCACCTCAAAATCTCTCATCAGCCGTTAAAATTTTCACCGAAAACCAGCTTAATTTTTCGAACCGTGTCCACTTTGATGTGCCTCACAGGTTTAGAAAAAATTTTGATCAAACAAAGCGCCAGTCTCTCAGCAACTTCTCAGACAAAGGAATTCCGACGAGGGGCTGGACGACTCCTCCCACAAGGAGTGCTCACAGGCGAATGACGTCACCGACAGGCGTGGAAAAACTCACGCATGCGCACGAGGGTTCAAGCATGTCTGACGTAAAAACATATGAATGAAATCCATATAGTTTTTGGAAAAAATAAAAAGGACCTATACTTTATTGACAGCCCTCGTATTGACTTGGATGTGCATCACTTCATAGTGTGTTGTGATAAAATTCCCAAATTAGGGTCTTTTTATCTCCCAGGTATGAAATCCCAGGGGGATATCGTCATCAACATGCCCATCCGTCCATCCGTCTGTCTGTTTTCAATTTTATGCGCGATATCTCAAAAACCAGTTGACCAATTTTGCTTAAGTGTGTACTTGCGTGACTCCCCAACACCAGTCAATAAACAGTGGCCTTGGGGTCAATTTCAAGGTCACAGCGAGATATTAAAGATATTGTCTTTGCCACCCTTGTTAGTGCAATATCTCAAGAACCAACTGACCAGTTTCATTCATATTTAGCATAAAGGTGTACTTGAGTGATCCCTGACACTTTGTATTACTGATTTGTGAGGACCGGGGGGATATGTTACCTCCTGATGACTTGTTAAAATCTGCTTCCTCATTTCGCCACACTCAACAGATCCTGACAATCAAAATAATGGAATGATTTATTAAAAAGGATGGCATTATTCCTTAATTAGTTTTTGTCTTCCCCCGTTTTTTCTTTGATTCTTTTTTTTCCACACAGTTAGTGACAATGCCACACCGTACACAGTATCTTATTTAAACTACCTAAAAAATTATATCAGTCTGATTTGCTTTGGTGCAAATCAGAGGACCATGGCAGATGACATCACCGCTCTTCTGTGAATTATATTGAAAATAAATTAAGCTGGCTTCAAGTCATTCATTTTGTGATTATTTAGATACTTCACCCCAATTTCCCAATATATATATAATTGCATCCCATATCCATAACAAACTGCATTTTAAAAATAAAAGCATCACAATGGCCTAGTTGCTTGTGAAATTATAAAAATAAATTTCATAATGTGAAGATGCTGCAAAAAATACAATAAAAAACTGATGTCTGACATCCGCCAATCCAGATCACCTCCAAAATTCAGTGGAATCTTCCATTCCCTCATATCTATCTGTGGTGCAAATTTGGTGAGAATCTGTGAAGTAGTTTTGAAGAAATCATTCAAAGCCTATATAAAGGGAACTCTTGATCCAGAATCTGGACCCGGATCAAGATCACCTCCAAAACTAGGTGGTGTCTTCCCAGGCCTAATATCTATGTGTGGTGACAATTTGGTGAGAATCCGTAAAGCAGTTTTGACATAATCCTTCAAAGCCTATACAAAGTGAATCTGGATTCGGATCTGGATCACCTCCAAAATTTCATGGAGTCTTCCATGACCTAATATCTATCTTTGGTGAAAATATGGTGAGAATCTGAAAGCAGTTTTGACGTAATCCTTCAAAGCCTATACAAAGTGAATATTGATCAAGAATTCGGATTTGGATCTAGATCACCTCCAAAATTTCATGGAGTCTTCCATGGCCTATATGTATCTGTGGTGAAAATTTGGTGAGAATCTGTGAAGTAGTTTTGACATATTCCTCCAAAGCCTATATAAAGTGAAATTTGATCCAGAATCCGGATCCAGATCACCTCCAAAATTTAATGGATTATTCCATGGCCTAATATGTATCTGTGTTGAAAATTTCGTCAAAATCCTTGCAGTGGTTTTCACGTAATCCTGCTAACAGCAATCCTTCAAAGCCTATATAAAGTGAAACTTGATCCAGAATCTGGATCCGGAACCAGATCACCTCCAACATTTAATGGGTTCTTATGTGGCCTAATATCTATCTGTGGTGAAAATTTCATCAAAATCCGTTCAGTAGTTTTGACGTAATCCTACTAACAGTCAGATACACCAGCTAGGGTTGGGTATAGAGAGCCCGTTCTTTTTGGGTATCGTTAAGAAATTATTCGATCCACCGATATCAATAGTCTTTTTGCTTAACAATTCCCTTATCGGTCCTTCAGAGCAGCTGTTGTTTTTGAGGGTGTTTGTCAGGAAAATGATCATTTCTCTACATTGATTACAGACCCTGCAGTGGGTCTGTAATCAACTGCTTCTGCAGCGCGACTTCACTTTGAAGAGTGAACCAATGAAGCAATGCTTCAATCCACAGGCTTGTTGGTTCTTTGATTTGCTGCTCTTCAGAAGCGACAAGTCCGCTTCTTAACCCCTCTCAAAGCCATTAAAATATGTCAATCATGAGTCACTTTTGTGTGGATTAAAGTCACTAACTGGGACTCTTGTCTTCTTGCAGTCATGAAGCGAGAATCGTCCTCCGTTCTGTTGGCACAGGTCCAAGTGCAGCGTGTCTCTCTGCCGAGACAGAGTGCTGTCGGAATTAATAACTTCAAAATGAATTGCTGCTTTAAATAAAATGACACCTCTTTCCAAACGCTGTAATACAGAACATAAACTACAGTCAGCTAAAACGTTTTTTTTCCTCCCAAAATGAGACGTCCTGCATTCTTTATGAATTACATCCTGACGTGCAGCGCAGCGAGCTGCAAGAGCTTAGCTCAAACGTATGGAAAGACATTCATCCCAATAATGTCAATCAATCAATCAATCAATTTTTTTTATATAGCGCCAAATCACAACAAACAGTTGCCCCAAGGCGCTTTATATTGTAAGGCAAGGCCATACAATAATTATGTAAAACCCCAACGGTCAAAACGACCCCCTGTGAGCAAGCACTTGGCTACAGTGGGAAGGAAAAACTCCCTTTTAACAGGAAGAAACCTCCAGCAGAACCAGGCTCAGGGAGGGGCAGTCTTCTGCTGGGACTGGTTGGGGCTGAGGGAGAGAACCAGGAAAAAGACATGCTGTGGAGGGGAGCAGAGATCGATCACTAATGATTAAATGCAGAGTGGTGCATACAGAGCAAAAAGAAAAGAAACAGTGCATCATGGGAACCCCCCAGCAGTCTACGTCTATAGCAGCATAACTAAGGGATGGTTCAGGGTCACCTGATCCAGCCCTAACTATAAGCTTTAGCAAAAAGGAAAGTTTTAAGCCTAATCTTAAAAGTAGAGAGGGTGTCTGTCTCCCTGATCTGAATTGGGAGCTGGTTCCACAGGAGAGGAGCCTGAAAGCTGAAGGCTCTGCCTCCCATTCTACTCTTACAAACCCTAGGAACTACAAGTAAGCCTGCAGTCTGAGAGCGAAGCGCTCTATTGGGGTAATATGGTACTACGAGGTCCCTAAGATAAGATGGGACCTGATTATTCAAAACCTTATAAGTAAGAAGAAGAATTTTAAATTCTATTCTAGAATTAACAGGAAGCCAATGAAGAGAGGCCAATATGGGTGAGATATGCTCTCTCCTTCTAGTCCCCGTCAGTACTCTAGCTGCAGCATTTTGAATTAACTGAAGGCTTTTTAGGGAACTTTTAGGACAACCTGATAATAATGAATTACAATAGTCCAGCCTAGAGGAAATAAATGCATGAATTAGTTTTTCAGCATCACTCTGAGACAAGACCTTTCTGATTTTAGAGATATTGCGTAAATGCAAAAAAGCAGTCCTACATATTTGTTTAATATGCACTTTGAATGACATATCCTGATCAAAAATGACTCCAAGATTTCTCACAGTATTACTAGAGGTCAGGGTAATGCCATCCAGAGTAAGGATCTGGTTAGACACCATGTTTCTAAGATTTGTGGGGCCAAGTACAATAACTTCAGTTTTATCTGAGTTTAAAAGCAGGAAATTAGAGGTCATCCATGTCTTTATGTCTGTAAGACAATCCTGCAGTTTAGCTAATTGGTGTGTGTCCTCTGGCTTCATGGATAGATAAAGCTGGGTATCATCTGCGTAACAATGAAAATTTAAGCAATACCGTCTAATAATACTGCCTAAGGGAAGCATGTATAAAGTGAATAAAATTGGTCCTAGCACAGAACCTTGTGGAACTCCATAATTAACTTTAGTCTGTGAAGAAGATTCCCCATTTACATGAACAAATTGTAATCTATTAGACAAATATGATTCAAACCACCGCAGCGCAGTGCCTTTAATACCTATGGCATGCTCTAATCTCTGTAATAAAATTTTATGGTCAACAGTATCAAAAGCAGCACTGAGATCTAACAGAACAAGCACAGAGATGAGTCCACTGTCCGAGGCCATAAGAAGATCATTTGTAACCTTCACTAATGCTGTTTCTGTACTATGATGAATTCTAAAACCTGACTGAAACTCTTCAAATAGACCATTCCTCTGCAGATGATCAGTTAGCTGTTTTACAACTACCCTTTCAAGAATTTTTGAGAGAAAAGGAAGGTTGGAGATTGGCCTATAATTAGCTAAGATAGCTGGGTCAAGTGATGGCTTTTTAAGTAATGGTTTAATTACTGCCACCTTAAAAGCCTGTGGTACATAGCCAACTAACAAAGATAGATTGATCATATTTAAGATCGAAGCATTAAATAATGGTAGGGCTTCCTTGAGCAGCCTGGTAGGAATGGGGTCTAATAAACATGTTGATGGTTTGGATGAAGTAACTAATGAGAATAACTCAGACAGAACAATCGGAGAGAAAGAGTCTAACCAAATACCGGCATCACTGAAAGCAGCCAAAGATAACGATACGTCTTTGGGATGGTTATGAGTAATTTTTTCTCTAATAGTTAAAATTTTGTTAGCAAAGAAAGTCATGAAGTCATTACTAGTTAAAGTTAATGGAATACTCAGCTCAATAGAGCTCTGACTCTTTGTCAGCCTGGCTACAGTGCTGAAAAGAAACCTGGGGTTGTTCTTATTTTCTTCAATTAGTGATGAGTAGAAAGATGTCCTAGCTTTACGAAGGGCTTTTTTATAGAGCAACAGACTCTTTTTCCAGGCTAAGTGAAGATCTTCTAAATTAGTGAGACGCCATTTCCTCTCCAACTTACGGGTTATCTGCTTTAAGCTACGAGTTTGTGAGTTATACCACGGAGTCAGACACTTCTGATTTAAAGCTCTCTTTTTCAGAGGAGCTACAGCATCCAAAGTTGTCTTCAATGAGGATGTAAAACTATTGACGAGATACTCTATCTCCCTTACAGAGTTTAGGTAGCTACTCTGCACTGTGTTGGTATATGGCATTAGAGAACATAAAGAAGGAATCATATCCTTAAACCTAGTTACAGCGCTTTCTGAAAGACTTCTAGTGTAATGAAACTTATTCCCCACTGCTGGGTAGTCCATCAGAGTAAATGTAAATGTTATTAAGAAATGATCAGACAGAAGGGAGTTATCAGGGAATACTGTTAAGTCTTCTATTTCCATACCATAAGTCAGAACAAGATCTAAGATATGATTAAAGTGGTGGGTGGACTCATTTACTTTTTGAGCAAAGCCAATAGAGTCTAATAATAGATTAAATGCAGTGTTGAGGCTGTCATTCTCAGCATCTGTGTGGATGTTAAAATCGCCCACTATAATTATCTTATCTGAGCTAAGCACTAAGTCAGACAAAAGGTCTGAAAATTCACAGAGAAACTCACAGTAACGACCAGGTGGACGATAGATAATAACAAATAAAACTGGTTTTTGGGACTTCCAATTTGGATGGACAAGACTAAGAGACAAGCTTTCAAATGAATTAAAGCTCTGTCTGGGTTTTGGATTAATTAATAAGCTGGAATGGAAGATTGCTGCTAATCCTCCACCCCGGCCCGTGCTACGAGCATTCTGACAGTTAGTGTGACTCGGGGGTGTTGACTCATTTAAACTAACATATTCATCCTGCTGTAACCAGGTTTCTGTTAGGCAGAATAAATCAATATGTTGATCAATTATTATATCATTTACCAACAGGGACTTAGAAGAGAGAGACCTAATGTTTAATAGACCACATTTAACTGTTTTAGTCTGTGGTGCAGTTGAAGGTGCTATATTATTTTTTCTTTTTGAATTTTTATGCTTAAATAGATTTTTGCTGGTTATTGGTAGTCTGGGAGCAGGCACCGTCTCTACGGGGATGGGGTAATGAGGGGATGGCAGGGGGAGAGAAGCTGCAGAGAGGTGTGTAAGACTACAACTCTGCTTCCTGGTCCCAACCCTGGATAGTCACGGTTTGGAGGATTTAAGAAAATTGGCCAGATTTCTAGAAATGAGAGCTGCTCCATCCAAAGTGGGATGGCTGCCGTCTCTCCTAACAAGACCAGGTTTTCCCCAGAAGCTTTGCCAATTATCTATGAAGCCCACCTCATTTTTTGGACACCACTCAGACAGCCAGCAATTCAAGGAGAACATGCGGCTAAACATGTCACTCCCGGTCTGATTGGGGAGGGGCCCAGAGAAAACTACAGAGTCCGACATTGTTTTTGCAAAGTTACACACCGATTCAATGTTAATTTTAGTGACCTCCGATTGGCGTAACCGGGTGTCATTACTGCCGACGTGAATTACAATCTTACCAAATTTACGCTTAGCCTTAGCCAGCAGTTTCAAATTTCCTTCAATGTCGCCTGCTCTGGCCCCCGGAAGACAATTGACTATGGTTGCTGGTGTCGCTAACTTCACATTTCTCAAAACAGAGTCGCCAATAACCAGAGTTTGATCCTCGGCGGGTGTATCGTCGAGTGGGGAAAAACGGTTAAAGATGTGAACGGGTTGGCGGTGTACACGGGGCTTCTGTTTAGGGCTACGCTTCCTCCTCACAGTCACCCAGTCGGCCTGCTTTCCCGGCTGCTCGGGATCTGCCAGGGGGGAACTAACGGCGGCTAAGCTACCTTGGTCCGCACCGACTACAGGGGCCTTGCTAGCTGTAGAATTTTCCACGGTGCGGAGCCGAGTCTCCAATTCGCCCAGCCTGGCCTCCAAAGCTACGAATAAGCTACACTTATTACAAGTACCATTACTGCTAAAGGAGGCCGAGGAATAACTAAACATTTCACACCCAGAGCAGAAAAGTGCGGGAGAGACAGGAGAAGCCGCCATGCTAAATCGGCTAAGAGCTAGTAGCTACGCTAAGCTAGCGGATTCCTAAAAACACGCAAAGCGAATAATGTGTAAATAATTTAGAGGTGATTCAGCAGAAGGAGTGCTTTAGTTAAGGCACGTAAAGATTACACTGGGAAACAAATCGTAATCTAGATAACTAGATCAGTCTAACTGCGCAGATCAAACAGCTAACAGATACAGAAAAACACCGCTGTGCTCCGGAACAAGAAGTGATACAATACCGCAGTGAGAGCCGACCACCAGTAGAGTCAAGTAAAAAAGTAAAAAAAAAAAAATAAAAAGGTAAAAAAGTAAAAAAGTCTTGAAAAAGACTATTAGTTCAAAGTCCAAAGCAGCAGGTAGCAGTCTCTGTGTAAACAGTCCCAACAGAGAGCCAAAATTAACAGATACAGCAAAACACCGCTGTGCTCCGGAACAGGAAGTGATACAATACCGCAGTGAACAGTAACCTGATAATGTTACCTGATGTCTGAATAATAATAATAATAATGTCTGAAAGGAAATGCTTTTGACAAAAACTACAGATTTTGTTTATTTTTATTTATGTTCAGAGATCACGGATCCACCATGTAGAGTTTATTTATGTCCAGAGTTTAAGGATCCAGTGACCAATTTCACATTTATTTATTTTAAGACTCAATAAAATGTTGTTGACATGGAAAACCTGTAAAGCCTTCTTTTATTACACAGAAAATTCACAAATGGTATTGATAAAGAAATCGATAAGGAATCTGATCAATAAGTGGAATCAATAATGGTATCAATATTGATAAAATCTTATCAATACCCATCGCTAACACCAGCCCAGTCTCACGTTTTTTTGTTTTTTTTTTGTGCTCCTATCACGAAATTATTCAAATTTTCGTGACAGGGTTTTTTTTAACTCACTATTACAAACCGGAGGTTCATTAAGGGCTACAGTCAGGTTGTTAGCCCCCTGACAGCCCTGACCTCCACTAAGGTCCCCTTCACCTGGTCGGATCGGTGCGAAGCCGCGTTTAGGGAGTTGAAACGCCGGTTCTCGTCTGCACCAGTTCTGGTGAAGCCTGATCCTAATCGCCAGTTCACAGTGGAAGTGGATGCCTCTGACTCAGGGATATGATCCGTGCTGTCCCAGAGCGGGGAGTCCGATAAGGTTCTCCACCCTTGTGCCTATTTTTCCCGCAGGTTGACCCCGGCTGAGAGGAATTATGACGTCGGCAATCGGGAACTCCTGGCGGTGAAGGAGGCTCTTGAAGAGTGGAGACACCTGTTGGAGGGAGCGACGGTGCCCTTTACGGTTTTCACGGACCATCGGAACCTGGAGTACATCCGGACCGCCAGGCGGCTGAACCCCAGGCAAGCCCGCTGGTCACTGTTCTTCGGGCGCTTTGACTTCCAGATTACATACCGCCCCGGGACCAAGAACCAACGATCGGATGCCCTGTCCCGGGTACACGAAGAGGAAGCCAAGGCCGAGTTGTCGGACCCAACAGAGACCATCATCCCCGAGTCCACTGTCGTGGCCACCCTCACCTGGGACATGGAGAAGACCGTCCGGGAGGCCCTGACACGGAACCCGGACCTGGGAACCGGCCCGAGGAACAAACTGTACGTCCCACCAGAGGCCAGAGCTGCGGTTTTGGACTTCTGTCATGGTTCCAAGCTCTCCTGTCATCCTGGGGTGCGCAGAACCATGGCAGTGGTCCAGCAGCGCTTCTGGTGGGTGTCTATGGAGGCCGACGTCCGGGATTACGTCCAGGCCTGTACCACCTGTGCCAGGGGCAAGGCCAACCATAAGAGGACTTCGGGACTCCTCCAGCCCCTACCGGTGCCTCACGGCCCCTGGTCCCACATCGGCCTGGACTTTGTCACGGGCCTCCCGCCGTCCCAGGGCAACACCACCATCCTCACGATAGTGGACCGGTTCTCCAAGGCGGCCCACTTCGTGGCCCTCCCGAAGCTCCTCACGGCCCAGGAGACAGCAGACCTCCTGGTCCACCACGTCGTGCGTCTGCATGGGATACCAGCGGACATCGTCTCGGACCGTGGTCCTCAGTTCTCCTCCCAGGTTTGGAGGAGCTTCTGCAGGGAACTGGGAGCCACCGTGAGTCTCTCCTCTGGGTATCACCCTCAGACAAACGGACAGGCAGAGCGGGCTAACCAGGAGCTGGAGCAGGCCCTCCGCTGCGTAACCTCCGCGCACTCGAGGGCCTGGAGCGCCCATCTGGCCTGGATCGAGTACGCCCACAACAGCCAAGTGTCGTCTGCCACCGGCCTCTCCCCGTTTGAGGTGTGTTTGGGGTACCAGCCCCCATTGTTCCCGCTTGTGGAGGGAGAGGTCGGTGTGCCCTCGGTCCAGGCCCACCTCAGGAGGTGCCGCCGGGTGTGGCGGACCGCCCCTTCTGCCCTGTTGAAGTCCCGGACGAGGGCCAAGGCCCATGCAGACCGCCGGCGTTCCTCGGCCCCTGCATACCAGCCCGGGCAGGAGGTGTGGTTATCGACCAAGGACATTCCGCTGCAAGTGGAGTCACAAAAACTCAAAGACCGGTTTATCGGACCATTTCCCATCCTCAAGGTCCTCAGTCCGGCTGCAGTGAAGCTAAAGCTGCCAGCTTCACTGCGGATCCACCCGGTTTTCCACGTGTCACGTCTCAAACCCCATCACACCTCACCAATCTGCACCCCTGGACCTGCACCGCCTCCTGCCCGGATCATCGACGGGGAGCCGGCATGGACCGTGCGTCAGCTCCTGGACGTCCGTTGTAAGCGTCGGGGGTTCCAGTATCTGGTGGACTGGGAGGGGTATGGACCCGAAGAACGCTCCTGGGTGAAGAGGAGCTTCATCCTGGACCCGGCCCTCCTGGCCGACTTCTACGCCCGGCACCCGGACAAGCCTGGTCGGGCGCCAGGAGGCGCCCGTTGAGGGGGGGGTCCTGTTGTGTGGGCCGCTGAAGAGGAGGTACTGCTGGCCCACCACCACCAGATGGCGCCCTCCTTGGAGTGCGGGCTTCAAGCACGAGAGGGCGTCGGAACCACTGGAGTGACTGCTGTCACACATCATCAACACCAGCTGTTACTCATCACCTTCATCCTCCATAAAAGCCGGACTGCAACTCCACCTCCCTGCCGAGAAATCAGCTACCATTCAGGTAATATTCTCTGCTACACTTAACGCTGACTAATAGTCTGAACTTCTTTGCAGCCGTTTTCCTGTGGTGTTGCCTTATCTGTGGGATTGGCGTTTGGTGTGATCAGCGACGGCTTCGCTTCACACCCCAACCAGATAAGTGGTTAGACAGGAGCTGCACAAGTGTGTGATTGGAGGTGGAGGTTTTCCCTCCTGGAGGATTCAAACACCGGAGGATTGCTGGGTGTGTATTCACACACCCACCACTAACTGTTTCTGTTTCTGCCAGCAGTACCGGGTCTGACTGCTGAAGACAATGGCCACCTGGGGCGCAGGGCTTGGCGGCTCCAGTGTTCTTCAGATCCGTTGGTGGTGGAAGCTGTGTGGGATCCGGCTCTTCTCTCGCCAGACGTCTTCTATCTTCGAGCCTGCCCACACGTCACCTTGTGTATAATTGACAATCCACAATATTGTTATAGTCCGTAATCCGTTGTGCGATTCACAACATTAAATTGTTACTTTTTGGCTTATCCATTGTCTGTTCATTAACGCCCCCTGTTGTGGGTCCGTGTCACGACACCTTCCCAACATATATATATATATATATATATATATATATATATATACACTCAACAAAAATATAAACGCAACACTTTTGGTTTTGCTCCCATTTTGTATGAGATGAACTCAAAGATCTAAAACTTTTTCCACATACACAATATCACCATTTCCCTCAAATATTGTTCACAAACCAGTCTAAATCTGTGATAGTGAGCACTTCTCCTTTGCTGAGATAATCCATCCCACCTCACAGGTGTGCCATACCAAGATGCTGATTAGACACCATGATTAGTGCACAGGTGTGCCTTAGACTGTCCACAGTAAAAGGCCACTCTGAAAGGTGCAGTTTTGTTTTATTGGGGGGGAGATACCAGTCAGTATCTGGTGTGACCACCATTTGCCTCATGCAGTGCAACACATCTCCTTCGCATAGAATAGATCAGGTTGTCAATTGTGGCCTGTGGAATGTTGGTCCACTCCTCTTCAATGGCTGTGCGAAGTTGCTGGATATTGGCAGGAGCTGGTACACGCTGTCGTATACGCCGGTCCAGAGAATCCCAAACATGCTCAATGGGTGACATGTCCGGTGAGTATGCTGGCCATGCAAGAACTGGGACATTTTCAGCTTCCAAGAATTGTGTACAGATCCTTGAAACATGGGGCCGTGCATTATCCTGCTGCAACATGAGGTGATGTTCTTGGATGTATGGCACAACAATGGGCCTCAGGATCTCATCACGGTATCTCTGTGCATTCAAAATGCCATCAATAAAATGCACCTGTGTTCTTCGTCCATAACAGACGCCTGCCCATACCATAACCCCACCGCCACCATGGGCCACTCGATCCACAACATTGACATCAGAAAACCGCTCACCCACACGACGCCACACACGCTGTCTGCTATCTGCCCTGAACAGTGTGAACCGGGATTCATCCGTGAAGAGAACACCTCTCCAACGTGCCAAACACCAGCGAATGTGAGCATTTGCCCACTCAAGTCGGTTACGACGACGAACTGGAGTCAGGTCGAGACCCCGATGAGGACGACGAGCATGCAGATGCTGAAGTCACTCTTCCAATTTGGGGTTACAGCTCCCAGTGCTCCTATTACCACTGGGACCACTTTGGCTTTACCTTCCACATCTGCTCCAGTAGCTCCTTCAGCCCTTGGTACATCTTGATTTTCTCGTGCTCCTTCTTTCTGATGTTGCTGTCAGCCGGGATGGCCACATCCATCACAACTATGGTCTTCTTTGCCTTGTCAACCATCACTGTGTCTGGTTGGTTGGTGAGCAGCTACTTGTTTGTCTGCAGTTTGAAGTCCCACAGGACCATAGCCCTGTCATTCTCAACCACCCTTGGTGGCCTCTCCCATCAAGACTTGGGGACTTCTAATCCGTATGCGGGACAGATGTTCACGATTCCTGACACTTGGTTAGGCCTCTCAGTGTACCCTGTCCTCTGTGGATCTGGTGCCTAGGACTTGTTCTTGTGCTGCCATGATCTGTTACATTTGGGGCTAAACTGAGTCAAATACAACCCCAGATGCAGGCAGCCAAACTACAATAGTGGGGGCAAAAACCAAAGTGCTTGAATAATCTTCAGTGCTAAACAAGCCAATAAGTCAGTGACAGAGCAATCCACAGAGATAACTAGAAGACAACAGTGATGGGGCAAGGACACAGAAACCAAGTTCAAATGCGGAGACAGGGCAGTGATCACGGTGGAGGTGCTGAGACTCTCAAAGTGCAAAAACACATAGTGGGGGGGATAAACACACAGAGTACTTATGACAAAAGACCAAAGTGGCGACTAACAACACGCATGACACAGGCAATTGACCGGTTGGTGAACAACGTAAAGGTGTGGCTTAAATACAAAGTCAACTAATCAGCAACAGGTGTACAGTCAGTGACAACGGAAGAGCCGGGACATGTGAGAAAATGAAGGAACACACAGAGATACAAAATAAAACAGACAACATGAGGTGAGTGGAAACAAAACCAGATCATGAAATATAAAACCAAAATATAAAGTACACGAAACTGCAAAAACAACATGGAACAGACAACCCTATGCAGAAAACCACTCAACATAGATAAGAAAGATAAGAAACAGTGCCAAAACCCAAAACCTAACATCATAAATGATGCACAGAGAAATAAATGCGGAACTCAAACTGGGACAGAGTAAGAACAGGGGACACAACACAATCCTACAAAATACATGAAGAACAGAACAGCATGAATAACAGGACGGCAAGAAAGACCATGTCAAAAAGTTGGATAAGGATAACAAGAATCTGTGGAATTGGTGCTGGCTTGAATTGAAAGTTGGCAATGAATGTTTTCATGAACACATCTGAAAGATAACAAGGAAAAGCATACTGCATCTTGTGCCATCAGCACGGTTAAACACAGTAAGAATTTTTCTCTCACTGTAAAATAGGCATTGTGCTACTCAAACAAGGATTTCATTGTAAAAAAGACATTGTGGCTTTTAATGGATTTACAGGAATTCACACAAGAATATAAGTGACTTTTCTTTACTATAAAGCATGTTATTGATATTTTGCCATGATTTTCATCTATCTATCTATATATATCTACATATATATCTATATATATAGATATATATTTGTATATAAAAGCTTTCCCTGTGGTTTTTGAAATGCTTTAACAGTTTTTTTCAGTCTTCAAGAATTTCATGTAGTTTAATTGTTCTGATTTAATGCATAATTTGGTTAATAATTAAAAGGAAAATCATTCCAGGTCCTGTTATTTCAACATTATCATTGACAGTTCAAATGAAAGGTTGAATCTAGGATCATTTAAAAATGTGCTTCTGTTGAGATTTTTTCTTCCAGGAGATGCTGAAAATGTATCATTAGATACAAAATTAATTTTGCTTATGGGGCCCAGCAGACCATTTTCATTTCATAGCCCTGATAATCTACACTTCATGGTGACTTGTGTTTGCCTTGGAGTTGGCCTCCAATGATGTCTTCCATAGTCCCACTACATTCCAGATGAAGATTATCAGTGCACTGTTCACCTTGTATAGTGCGAAGCACTCCAGTATTCATGTGTGAGCCACTGAGTCATAGGCCTTCCTGTAGTCAATCCAGGCTGTGCTCAGGTTGGTCTGTCTGGTCTTCGAGTCCTGGTTTACTGCTCAGTCAACCAGTATCTGGTGCTTTTACCCTCTGGTATTATTTACAATGCCCTTCTGAGCTGTGCTCATGTGTTGACTCATGTAACCTTCTCAACTTGGTGGCTATGATGTCTGATAGGAGCTTTCATGTTGTGGAGAGGTAGGTAATTGGCCGGTAGTTTGAAGGTGTTGTACCCTTGTGGGAGTCCTTCATATTCAGGATTGTCCTGCCCTGTGTTAGCCAGTCTGGGTGAGTACCTGCTGTTAGTAGCCCACACATTTGTACTGCCAGGTGTACATAGAGTGCTGTTAGCTTCTTCAGCCAGTAGGTACACAATACAACAATACACAATAAAGGACATTCAGTTGCATTATGGCTCCGTATAGCGGGACTTTAAAAAAGGTGATCCGGAGCTGGGCAACCGTCTGTACCTTAAGATGTAACATAATCAAAATTCACAAAACCATACCTTAGTAAATGGAATTCCACACTATAATTTAAAATGTTGTAATATTTAATAATATAATATTTGTTGTATATTTACTCTGTATCTAAAAATTCCACTGAAATGTATATTTTTATTGTTTACATGAACCTGATATTAGTGTAGAGGACAAAACTACTGACATGCTGCAGACTGAGACATGGTTTACCATTCCCCTGTTTCTTTCAGTATCTCTCTCTCTCTCTTTCTCTCTCTCTCTCTCTCTCTCTCTATCGCTCTCTCACTCACTTTGTCGATCAGTGTCTTTTGCCCTCGTAGCAGCATGAGAGCCATCACAGCTTTGTCTCCCATCCGAGTTTCTGGAAAAGCTTTTAAGCTGACATCTTAAGCTCATTTGCAAACAGGGTTTTGATGAGTTGGAAGCTGTGAGGGTTTAGTCTCACTCTGACACTGGTCTCCAGTGATGCTGAGTTGCTGACTAAACAGCAGATCAGCGCAGCACAAATCAAATGCACTCTGCGTTAGCTTCATTGAACATAGAGGTTCTCAGGCACATTTCAACCAGGAACATTTCGTGTTCCGTCAAAGTGGAGTTTGTACTCTCAGTTCACAGCTTTACACATCTGAGTCAGACCCATCACTCCCTGAATTTCCCCTTTGAATTATAGATGAATATATCTGTCAGTCAGTTCAGTTCTGGAGCCTGTACTTTTGCCACGTGTTGGTGTATCCACCAAATCACAATCCCATGACTTCTGGATGGCAACTATCCAGGTAGACATCTGGTTCATCCCCCTGCCTCCCATGTAGCCATCTGTCTGACACAGCCAGGAGAATGATGATCATCCCCTTGGTCTTTCCCAGCTGCTGGATTCCTCAAAACTGAGGCAACTCCATGATCAATCACCCACGGAGAATATTATAGTGGGGCAGATATGTGAAAAAGATATTCACTTCTGGCAGAAAGTGTGACTACAGGGTTTTTTCAAATGCTAAATTCAAAAATTGTCAGATCCAAGAGGTCTGACTATTGGGTTGGCTGCCATCTTGAATTCCAATATGGCTGCTATGTTAAGACGTTCATAGTCACTGTCTTGGTTTCTAAAGAATACAGGTTGCTGAAATTTGGTACACAAGGGTATTTTGATATGCTGAATTAATAATACAGTTTTTTTATACATAATAATTAATACATCAATTAATACTTTAGTTATTAATACATAATACAGTTAATTTAACTTGACTCTACATTTCACTCGCCACCAGATACCATCACTACAAGTCCTGAAAAATAAAGAACAGTAGTTAAGAAATTATTGGAATGAAGAGTGTCAGGCCTATTGTTGTCCAAAGCTTCTATTACCTTCAAAATTATTATTGTATTATCAACAACCTGAAATAGACTCTTGTACAAACCTTTTACACAGGAACAGCCACCTGATAATTGAGAAAATGACAGGTTAAGGTATGTCAGCCAGTCTTACGTGTACAATATCTGCCTGATTTACTATAAATGTACTCAGTGATATTCTACGCCATCAAAAATATTGCTGCATATAATTTGGATTTCCTCAAAACCAATAGATTAAAACCTGTTTCACTTTGTTAGCATGTTTACCCAGGACTTCTGCTTCAGTTCATTTGAACTGGTCTCCCAAGAGGGCCTGCATTTTACCTGGATTAGTGTACCAACACTCAAACCACTGAGCTATCCTGACTCCTGCTGACAAACTGTCTGACTGGCATTCAAAAGTGACGATGTGTCAAAGATTTTAGTATGAAATCTAATGAACCAATAATGTCGGCGGCCATCGTTAATTCTCATTTTATGACTGGATTTTTTGGGAAAAGTACTTGGATTTGGCAAAATCTGAAATCAGCATGCTTCCAAGATTCTGTATGCAAAGTTACATACTTTCTGCCGACTGTGACCATCTCTGGCAATTTTTGTTACATATCTGCCCCACTATTATGTTTGTAGGCAAGGACCCCAACGCAGAGAACCATGATGAAGGAAGGTTTGAACAGATTTTATTGATGATACTGATATTTTCCAGATGTAACTGTGTATCCCTACGGCATCTTAGTATTGATCTACAACAATTAAAAACCTAAATACTCCTATTCCTCACTCTAGCTTCTCTGTCATTACTTTATCATTAATTGCTGTGATTTTCTTGGTTATTTCCAGTGGTGGGCACAGCTAACCAAAAAATTAGCTTTGATAACAGATAATGAGCTAACTGAAAAGTTTTTTTATAAAGATAAACCACCCAAAAATTTATCGTAAGCTACAGATAACCGAGAAATTCCAGTATTGTCTCCAGTACACTTCCAACTACTTAACAAGCTGATTTTGAGTTTTAACACCATGATCACCTTTGGTAGCGTCAAAGGCAACTACAGACCCAAACAATGAGTCAGCACTTCTGTCTTTGTGCACCCTGCCCACTGTTGGAATCTCCTGTTTACTACATAACTTCCAGCAGCAAAGCTCAACTCTCTACTCAATAACAGTGTTGCCATGAGGCGGAGGTCTTGGAAAATAAAGCTCAAATTAATACTGATAGAATAACTCTATTAATGTCAGTTCTGTCATTTGGACAAAGTTAAAATATAACACATATCTTTTAATGTTGAATAATGCACTAATTCTGAAGTTTTGTATCAAACACAGACACCAAAGGGATTATGGGTAAAATGTGCGTCCGCTAACACTGATTGGTTGACTCATTCATTTTATGTAAACCAACACGTTAATGGGAGGTGAGTCGTGTGTTGGTGTTTACAGATAAATGTGCTTTTGTAAAATATGTCATTTTTTTATTTGTAAAAAAAGGCATTTTCAAAAAAAAAAGTTGTAATTAGATAACCATCTGATATAACCGCAGTCAAAATAAATAGAACACTGCCATGATCTACTAGTGCCCAGACACTCAGTACTTAAGCTGGGCTTACACTGTGGGAGTTTTGGCCCTTTTTCAGCCAATTTGTCACTCGTGCAAGAATTTTTTGGATCGCGCCGAGTTTCACCTTGTGTCCTGCATCGTGTAGTATACATGGAGTAACAAGCTGCGTTTAACCTCTCACGACCACGCCCCAATCTGCAATTGTGTGGTTGGATGAAAATCAAACCTGTTTGATATTCTGGTCGGCTGTTGTGAGGGTATCCCGCTGCTGAAGCGCGACAAGCGTCCAACCTCTCACACTGTGCCTGTGCAAACACCGATGCAGAATTGGAGAGAGCATAAACAGTGATCATCTCTTTGGGAGAGCAGCTTCTGTTTCTTTTCCCCCCTTTCTTAAACTCATGTAAACTATGTCATTTTTTTGTTTGTTTGTTTGTTTGTTTGTTTTTTTTGTTAAAACTTTGATGTCTCCCATCGAGAGTTTTTGTAAAAATAAAGAATGTAAATGAAGTTTTTTTTTTAAAAAGCTTCTGTTTACGTTTTACTTCTGGAAACACGAGTCCGATGTGTGGTTTTTAAACGTACAATGTCAGCAGTCAGATTGCATCATAGCATTGGGCCGTACATTGTGAGAACATAAATCATGCGCTCTGAACATTTACACCGTGCGGTTTTGTCGTACAGTTTGAGCTGGAGCTGAGTACAATGATTGAAAATATTGTACAGTGACTGCCCAGCTTTAGGGCGAATACTGCCATGAACACTACGGGCCAGTAGATGGCAGTAGAGACCGTGAAATCTTGCCAAAACAAAATTCCAGATTATCCGTGTCTGCTACGTGTAAGTTGCGTGGAATTTAATAAATGCAAACTGAATTTCAGACATCTTATATATACACTCAACAAAAATATAAACGCAACACTTTTGGTTTTGCTCCCATTTTGTATGAGATGAACTCAAAGATCTAAAACTTTTTCCACATATACAATATCACCATTTCTCTCAAATATTGTTCACAAACCAGTCTAAATCTGTGATAGCACTTCTTCTTTGCTGAGATAATCCATCCCACCTCACAGGTGTGCCATATCAAGATGCTGATTAGACACCATGATTAGTGCACAGGTGTGCCTTAGACTGCCCACAATAAAAGGCCACTCTGAAAGGTGCAGTTTTATCACACAGCACAATGCCACAGATGTCGCAAGATTTGAAGGAGCGTGCAATTGGCATGCTGACAGCAGGAATGTCAACCAGAACTGTTGCTCATGTATTGAATGTTCATTTCTCTACCATAAGCCATCTCCAAAGGCGTTTCAGAGAATTTGGCAGTACATCCAACCAGCCTCACAACCGCAGACCACGTGTAACCACACCAGCCCAGGACCTCCACATCCAGCATGTTCACCTCCATGATCGTCTGAGACCAGCCACTCGGACAGCTGCTGGAACAATCGGTTTGCATAACCAAAGAATTTCTGCACAAACTGTCAGAAACTGTCTCAGGGAAGCTCATCTGCATACTCGTCATCCTCATCGGGGTCTCGACCTGACTCCAGTTCGTCGTCGTAACCGATTTGAGTGGGCAAATGCTCACATTTGCTGCCGTTTGGCACGTTGGAGAGGTGTTCTCTTCACGGATGATGCGAAGGAGATGTGTTGCACTGCATGAGGCAAATGGTGGTCACACCAGATACTGACTGGTATCCCCCCCCCAATAAAACAAAACTGCACCTTTCAGAGTGGCCTTTTATTGTGGGCAGTCTAAGGCACACCTGTGCACTAATCATGGTGTCTAATCAGCATCTTGATATGGCACACCTGTGAGGTGGGATGGATTATCTCAGCAAAGGAGAAGTGCTCACTATCACAGATTTAGACTGGTTTGTGCACAGTATTTGAGGGAAATGGTGATATTGTATATGTGGAAAAAGTTTTAGATCATTGAGTTAATCTCATACAAAATGGGAGCAAAACCAAAAGTGTTGCGTTTATATTTTTGTTGAGTATATTACTCTGGAACAAATAAGCAGGACTCTAAATAGAAAACAGGAATCGATTGCAATGATTCCAATTGAAAATAATGCAGAAGCAACCTGAGCTTGTTCTGGCATTTTTACATGAAACAAACACAATAACAACGTCTATAAACCCAGAGACTATATTCACGAGGGTTTTAGCCACAATATACAAAGAGTTTAATGCTGTTGTCCGTGTGGAGCCTGATCAGAGCGTCTCAAATGCATTTCTTCTGTCATGAATGCACTGACATTACCCATAATGCACTGCTGGGCACAGCATGTCCACACTAAAATTAGTGCATTACTTTAAAACTAAAACATGTATCTGATATTCTCACTTTATAAAACTTCAGATGTGACGTTAATTTAAATAACCTCTCTAAACAAGATAGTTACATGGGCGAGTAAGCTGACTGGGCAACCACAGCTGAGCCTAGACTCACTGTACATCAGACAGTTACAGTGGCTCGGCTCTAGTATCAGCCAGGACCAATCCCACCCTCTGAACTCTCTGTTTGTGCTCCTGCCATCTGCTCAGAGATTTTCTGTTCCAAAATGTAGAACAAAGAGATTTAAAAACAGTTTTGTTCCTGCAGCAATATCTGTGCTAAACAAAAATCAGCGCCACTAAGAACAATTGACTCTGAACACTTTAAGTCCTGGTTTGTTTTTATTGTTTATTTATTCATGTTGTATGTATGAGTGCATGGTTTGGGGATGCCCCTCTCTTCTGAACTACAAACCTGATTTACCTACGGGTACGAATAAAGGAACCTGAACCTGATAACTTGTCTGAAATTAGTTTGATTAAAATTTTAACCATAAGTTAAAACTGTATGCCTCTGGATGACTTGGGTGATACTGCCAGCGTATCAGTATGGGGTCAAAAGAAATGAGCTTTTTTCTTTTCTGTGACCAGTTCTCCTTTGCCTGCAGAGGATAGAGTAGTTTCTTTTAGAACCAGCTCTTCTCTGTTTATGGAGGATATAACTGTGCATCTACTATAAAACATTTAACAGGTAAGTACTCAACAGATTTTGGATTTCAGAAATGTTTGTAACTATTCAGCTTTGTTTACCATGTCTGCAAAAATACCTTAGCGATCTAAAAATTATCGGACCAAAGCTTATTGGAAGATAATTAGTCCGATAATGGTTTTCAAAGTATCTGAAAAGCTAATCCGATAATGAAAATATTATCTTCGATATTTAGCAGTTAGCGGGGCTGTGCCCACCACTGGTTATTTCTAACCAAAATTATTGGCTGCTGAGCACCACTTACAGGTTTCTGTTTAGAGCAGACATTATTCATGATAACAGTGATAGAACATCGTCTTCTGGCGTGACTGCCAGAGGTGTCTCCAACCTTATACTTCTGCATCATACCTGGAGCTTTAGGCCACATTGCCTTTAATGCCATTTGAACTGTTTGTGGCCAAGTCATTTTAATCTTAAAGTATGTACAAATTCACACAAATTGCAATTAATGTACTGTTAAATTTGCTGTAACCACAAACACACAATGTACGCCATTTAAGAATTAACTAATGGTGATTTTTCAGCACATTGGGCCTCATGTATCAACGTTGCGTACGGCGATATTTGAGCGTATATGGGGTGTACGCCAAAACGGCTGCGCTACTTGGCATTTATCAATGTGGTCGTTGGCGTATGCTGCGCTGAAAATATACACCAGGTCGAGAGGTGGCGTAAATTATACACCAAAATGAACCAGCGCTGGAATCCACATAAAAATGAAGATGATCAACATGATAAACAGTGCCATTATACAAATCAATGCATATGTTACATAAATAACACTTTCCTGATTATACTACATAATAATCGATACAAATCCCGCTTTTGCGGGATTGTTATGGAGCACGATCTGTGGCTACAGTGCTGACTGCAAAGAAAGCGCTGCTCGCCTTTTTCTCCAGAGCCTGGAGCCAGAGCAGCGCTGAGCTTAACTTCATGTGGTGTGATCGTTTTAGACAATGAAATTGATAATAACAACTGTAGTTTCGTCATTCCCTTAATTCACCCGTGCTGCAACCAGGTTTTGTCGTCTCCATTCGGTTGTCACAATAAAATAAATACAAAAATACATTTAAAAAATAAAGAAATCTGACAGATTAGGCGTGTCTTATTAATTGAGCGAGCAAATATCCACGTCAAGAATTATTGACATGTGAAAAGAGAATACAGTGGTCCCTCACTATAACGCCGTTCACCTGTCATGGCCTCGGAGTCTCGCGTAGTATTTAGTCCAATTTTGCATGCCTTTTTTTTTTTTTACAGTGTTCTGTGTTCTGCGTATCTGTTTATAAGAATCTTGTCGCCCAGAAGAAAAAAGAGCGCCAACAACTACTCATAACTGTGTTTGTCACTCGGAAACAAACACCTGCTGCTTGATACATGTCACGGCGACTTTGGTGTATTTCAAGTTTACGCCGTAAATTTACACCACAAGTGCGCAACATTGATACATGAGGCCCATTGTACCAAAACATCAATAAAATTAATAAAAACAGAAAAACTTGTCATATTTGTAAATTAAGTGTTTTTGTTGTAGAAATGAACGTTGTAGTGTTGCTTGGCCTCATGTACAGGTCAATGATACTGTTGTCACTCCTGATGCCACCATATTTACCCCAGATATGCATTCCAGGAGGATCACGAAGACACACCCTGTCATCATGAAAGCATGCTTAGAGTGATACTACCTTGAAATGCCAGCGGTGCATTGCGACACTGAAACAGTATCATTGTGCCTGTGTCTTAGTAACACGTGAGACACCGTGACAAGTGTTCCGCTGACAGATGCTTACCCACGATGACGCATCATGACAATTCAAGTCAAAATTGCTTGGAATTCTACACCGTGCATGCAAGATTTTCCTTTCCGGTGACTGCAAAGGCTGATGCTGTCCTTGTTTGAAGCATTTGTATGGAGCGAGACAGAGAGAAAAGTTCATAAAAGCATTCCATGACCATTACTGTATTCAGAAGACACGTGTTCACAGGACAGTCTTCTTGACTTGTACTAAATTATGTCAACGTGTCAGTCTGGGTTAGGACACATGTGACTAGCCACGCGTGGCTAAATGCACACACGGCCTTACACAGAGCTGTTGGTCATTGCAGTAGCTGCCGTGGGGTAGCATTAACACGTTCCTGTGACAATGATTCCACCCTATGTGATATTTTTGTGCTGCAGCACTGCAGGAGCAGAACTGGCAAACCTGCAAGGGAACAATTACAAATAGCTACCCCCTATTTCATCATATTACCTGTCCAAGATGCCACATTGAGTTTTTAGTGCCTGTGGACTGTGGTATTGTATCTACAGTGTAAGGGAGGATTTCAAAATCTCTAAAAGACTGAGCTCAGACAGCCCCACCCACCTTCTCTTATATAGGTGTAAACCTTAGGATGGTATTCACACATGACAAAGGATCCAGTGCCTCCAGCTAATTTTTTGATTACGTGACATCATTGACGTCAGCGGTCTGATACATTTGTTAGCCCCAAAACATCAGAAGTCTATGCAGAAAACTGTGTTTCAGTATCTCATGTAGTTGATGAGATATAGTCACCAACCTATTTCAGAAAGTGACTTCAGATTTGACCATGACCTTGCTATAAGTTTGACAAGGAGAGTCCACTTTTATCCTGAGTTATCAGTCAAGTTTGACTGAAATTGCTCATTGTTTTTACCCATCTGTAAAATGTCAAAAACAAATTGATATTGAATGGGTGTAGCTTTTGCTGCTGTGTTAAAAAAATCTACACACAGTATCTTGTTATTCCTAGCATCACTTACATTAAGTCTTAAAAACTGTTAGGAAAAATAGACCCCTGTAGATGTAAATTAATATTCAATCTTTTCAGCTAGTTGACAGTAAGGCTACACAATATGACCAAATTTTCATATCTCAATATTGAAGCCAAATATTATATCTCTATTAAAGTGTCGCAACAGTGAAAATTACGCATTTTTAAACAAAGCAGTAATAATACCGCACTCATTTTGCACTCATCATAACTTTTGGATACTGTGCCCTCCAAAAGTATTGGAACACTTTTTACACATTTTAATTTGTTAATGCTGTTTTAGATACAAGAAATACAAAATATAAAAAATAAAAAAAATTCTAAAATTATCTTCCTTAAACTCAAACTGATAACAAATCTCTACAACTTGTTATAAATTAATAAAAAATATAAAAGCCATGATGATGGGTTGCATAAGTCATGGAACGCTTTGGTATAACACCTGTAAATAATCAGTTTTATTCTCAGATATCTTCAGGCAAGTCGGGATGGATACGTGAACAGTTCCAAGTCACTGAATATGTCTTGGACTTTATCTACATCAATTATGTAGAAATACAAACAGTATGACACTCTATGGTAAATCTGTGTGGAGCAGACACTTCTCAAAAACTGAGTAACTGTGCAAGAAGGAGAAGAGTGAGGAAAGCCTCCAAAACACCCAGACAACCCAGAAGAAGTTATAGGCTTCTGTGGCTGTGATTGGAGAAATTGTGCACAGTGCATGTTTTGAATTTTGTATCACCAGTTATACAGCTTCATGATGAAGTGGTACAGAGGAGGATTTTCTTAAAAGAAGGCCTGAAAGTTCAGCTACAATTTTGCCAGAAGGTGCATCTGAGATGCAAGCCTAGATTTAATGTTTTGGTGAAAGAACATGTCTGCTAATGTGTAATGTAATTTAGTGCCGTTGTCTTCTTAAATGCCCAGTTATTAAACACAAACGTTTTGGCTTTTAGGTAATTTGAAAGAAAAATGTTAGTTAACTTTCTGGGTGCTGATGTCCACTCTAGTGGCCTTTACAGATCTATGCTCAAACACACAGCAGGATGACACCTGCACACAAGAGACATTATTTTAAAAGCCAATTTTTGAATGTTTTGAATGCGCATTCTCAAATGCACCTGCAGTAAATTTTATATGTTGCGTCCAGCCTTGATGATTTTGCATCAGCGTGAACTCTGCTGAATGCTACACATTTTGGAAACATTTCCAAAGCGTAAGAGCTTGTTGACAAAAATTGAGAAAGTTTTTATGTCACGAAAAACATTTTAGTATTGGCTTTTTTGTCAACAATGATGCATTTTAATTTCATCTTAGTCAGCGTCTTAGACGACTGATGTATTCGTTATCGTCTCATTTCCATCATGAAAAAAATGGTTGTTGATGAAGTATTTCATCTCGTCTGACGAAATTAACACTAGCTGCAATTAATGATTATTTCCATTATCGATAATGTTGATTGTTTTCTTTATTAATCCATTAGTTATTAGGGCCATAAAATGTCATAAATTCCAAAACCTACCTATAAGTTTCACCCAAAGCCCAAGATGACATGTCAATGTCTTGTTTTGTCCTCAACACAAAGACATTCCATTTATACCCAGGTCACACATAGCCGGAGTCACGCAGAGTGCTGTCGGAGTTATGAATCAGCGCACATCCGAAAGATGTCAGATTTCAGTCCCAAAACGTTCTGACAGCCATCTGCGGAAGTACATACATTTGCTCAAAATCGGCCAGCGGCCCCAAGTGTGACGCGCATGTTCATAATTTTCAAGGCGCCACTGAGATGGGATACCTATCTGACAGCAATCCATGTGTATTCTGACAACCATCTGACCGCAATTTACATATTCTGAAGGTGGCATAAACAGGATCTGAAACGATCTGATCGCGGCTGATTGAGCTCTGAGATCGATCGGTCACAGCAAAGCCTGCCGACATGCTGTGCCACATTTGTCCACCTCCACTGGACCCCAGCCAGGGAGGGCAAAGGAAATATTGTTATGTATGTGACACTGTGCGCGCATCAGAAGCTCCCTGCAGCACCGCAACGCAGTTGAACGGGATGTCACTGCTGTAACGCAGGTACACCTCCTAAGTCTGTAGCAGGTATGATGTGGAAATGTTTTTCCAGCACATGCCAACATAAATAAACATGGAACTCACCTCCGGTACCTTCAGTTCCACAGCGCAGCACAGACAGCTGGTCAAGTCTCTTTCACCCGGCTGCGCTGTGTGCTGGCAATGTCGATCAGCTGACAAAAGCATAATCCACCTCTCGTATAATTAAATCCCATGTGAAGTGCTGTCCCACAACGATAATCTAACTACAGTTGTGTTATGATGCGTATCAAGTAAAATGACAACAAAAGAGTTTAAAAAAGAGAAAAGAGAAAGTCCACTGGCTGCAGCCTGAAAGTTGTGCACATATGTGAAGTTGGCGCACTGCCAGCACAGTTCAGCAGCAGTTACAGAGTCCAGCTGGACAAATAAATTCTAGGAATGCAAGTACAGTATATACTGATCAAAGACCTAAAGGGAATTTTCACCGGACTGTACAACAGCGAACATTTCGGCTCAGAGCTGAACAGATCTCACAGCTGAAATAAACAAATTATTGCTCGATTGCATTTAATTCTGTCGGACGTATGACGTGGAACTGTTTCGCCATGACAACATATGAAACTTTCACCTCATTTCTTTCACCTCATTTCGCAGCGCAGTGCATCAGGACCACACAGCTGTGGTGGAATGCTTGAAACAATGGCGGCAGCCATAAATCCCATGTGATAATCCAACCAGAAATCACGATGTAGAGCTGCGTTGTGGGGGGAAAAAACAAAATTAAAGTTTGCTCAAAAGGCTGCGTCTTATGAATAGCAGGAAAGCTCACTGCAAACTTTTAAGCAAAGGTGTCCTTTGATTGTCTGCAAAGTTTAGCTGACAGCAACACACACATGCACATGCACACACATACACACACTGGGTGATCATTTCCTCACGTCAACACACATGCGTGTGAGGTAGTGAGCCCTGGAAAAAGAGGACAAGAAAAGGAATGATTGAATGGGACTGTGGGTGACCGTAGGGATGGACACATATGACATGAGTCCGGTCCATATGTTGGTTGTTTTTTGATGTCCAGTACAGGTCCTGTGCAAAAGGAGGAATACAGCTCTCCGGTCCCGTGTTTGTTTGCCGTACAGACATTTGGAGATCGGGCAGTCTGCAGCGCCTTTTATGGACATCTGACAGCAGTCTGTGTCATCTACATGCGCTCTGGATGTGATGTGACAGGTGTGGATGAGGCAGTCTGTCTGCACTCCAACACTGCACGTCTCTTTTCCAACACGCCTCTTTTCTTCCCGACTGTGTCGGATTATGGCAACATTTGCAGTGTCGGGCATGGCTCTGGGATATTCTTGCTCTGTGTGACGGGGGCTTTACTGAAAGTGAGGAGGGAAGAAACCAGAAAATATTTTCCTTTAAGAAGCTGAAATCAGACGATATGAACATTTTAAAAACTAAGACTCAACATAATCAAACGATTATCAAAATAGCTGGTGCTAATAATCGATTAATCGTTGTGGTGCTATGTACAACAGCAACCCATTATTCACTTATATAGATGGCTGAAAGAAACAAGTTGTTTTTGCCATTTCATGTTACCTCTTTCCTCTGGATGCAATTAATTTAGGCTCCAAATGCTTGTTAAAGTTACCAGAACACACCAGGAATTTAACTACGCTGGTCTTGGAGAAAATCAACATTAGAAATGGTTATAAAGTCTCTCATTTGGAAAATTTGCACATACCTCAGAGTGTGGAATATTTTATTCGATTTTGGCTAAACCTCTATAAAATGTCAGCGAATGTTAAAAACAACAACAGTAACAACAACCGTTCAGCCTTTCTGTTAAATCCAAATGTTGTGTCATCGTCACATGGTTTGTGCTCCACATTGGCAGAATTTTGTTCATCTAAATGGGACTAATTTTTATTGCAAGCCCTCAAAGTTGTGCACTAGAATAAAAAAATCAGTTAATCAAACATACAGAGAAATAGGGGCACCATTTCTATACCCAAAGGTAGATTGTTTTTTTTTTTCTTCTTCTAAACACCACCTTATAGTGTACTTTAAAGTGAAAACTGTGTCTCTTTGTTGAATTGTAAAGGTGCAAAATCATTGCTGATCATGTTCAGAGGTACATTGTGTATACCCTGCTGGGCTACAGTGGGAGCGACAAGGCATTGTTCCATTTTAGGTCCATTCCTGCACCTTAATTTCTTAGAGTGTAGATAAGAACATCTTTAAAGGAGTGCATTTGAACACTCTTTAAAAATCCAAAATGTATTTGATGAGATGGCAGTCTCCTTTGAGACTGGACACACACACACACACAAAAAATCCAACAATGTGTTTTCTCGCCTGCACTTGATGTATTACTAGGAGATTTTGAAAGACTGAAAAACCCTTAAGTCAGCAAATGAGCAAAACAAGAATTTTTGAAGCTTGTGGATTTTTAGTGGCTGATAGATAAATGGCTAAGTAAGTAGTTTTCTATAAAGTTAGCATGCACACTAACATCTGCTAAATGTTTTTAAATCACTTTAAAGGTATTATTAGGTGCCAAAAACAACATTTTCACTTTTAGAAGTGTTTATTTCTCACTAGCTTTTACATAATATATGACAAAGAGGTTATTTTTACACACAAACAAAATGGAGTTTGCAGTTAGCAACCAGACTGTGACATCATGGTGCAACTCTACTCTGATTGGCTGTCACCCCCGCAACTCAAAAATTAACTGAACAGATTGAAACAGAATGTGACTTTTTAACCTCTTAAAATTCCTCTTAAAATAGGTGGACACCGAACCCAGAACGAAACAAGAAATCTGGACTTACCGTCATCTAGCTTCGTTTCTGTAGCTGGCGCTTCGTCAGAATTTTCAAGCTGTTGAAAAATATGAACGAATCCTGATGTCAGCCTCAATTCATCCATATTCCATTTTGCTTTCTGTCTTGATGGTTCCTCATCCTTTGCGTAGTTCCCGTATGATCAGCGTTGCGTTTGGTTGTCGTCCAACTTCGTCCATTCTCCCAACTCTGACGTCTTGCACGAACATTGACGATATCTGAACGGATCAATAACTAAAGCTCAGACAAGCTGAACGTGACTCGTCCATGTGTGTGTTTTATCAACTATTTTAACTATTTACGCACATTCCAGCCATCTGTGGCTGGGCCGTGCGTGCGGCTGGCACGTTCCATGCAAGACAAATCTGTTGTCAAGACAACCAGATCTCGCACCTGCTGGTGCTGTGGGGACCACAGCCTGGCTGCAGAAATGATCACAGGCTGGCGCTCAGTCTGATACCTGCTGTCAAGTCACGTCATCATGAATGTTTCATTTTGATTTTGTTCAAAAGCGCCAAGGTTGCCGTTCGCTTCATTTTTCTTTTGTCAGTTTCGGACTCGCAGGCTTTTTGGTGATGGGAGAAGTGCAGGGTCATTTGTCCACTTTTTCTCAACGCTTTGTGACTTTGTGCCTTTTTTTCCTTCATTCTGTGATTGCCGTGTGCCGTGTGACCGGGTCCTTACTCTGCAAAAGCTTGAATCATTCATTGAATGTCGTGCGGAGTTGCTCAGCCCATCTAGTAACACTTTCAGATCTAAAAATAACACGCTCGCAGGAAAGCAAAGACAACTATGACAATAATTGTTCTTTTACAGGCAGAATGTTGGAATTAAATGAATTTGTTGTCTTTATGTATTGTCTGCTTGTTGTTTCACACATCTAAAGTATATTAGTGCAATTTACCATTGTCAGTTCAGTAAACTGTGATGTGATGATGGTATATTTTTTTTAATTTGCTTGCAGCATTGTTCATTAGCAGAGGTTGCTTATTGTGCATTAAGAAGCACAGAAAGTTGTCTTTGTCCTTGGCCTTTATGCTAAACAGACTGCTGTGGTCTGAACAGCAGACCGGCCTGCTCCCATTGAGATGCCTTCAGAGGCATGTAACCAGGCAACTGGCAAACTATGGAATCATAGCTGCCCATCTCTGAGCAGCAAAGGACAACACATATTTACTTTGTGCTTGTCGCGCTCCCTTTCTCGCACTTTCATTCACAATTTCACTCACACTCATATACAACTGGGAAAGCATTTTTGAAATCCGTTATTAGGATACAGAAACAGCATTTAGAACTAAACAAAAGGCTCCTTTCTGCCACTGGGCCGCCTTTTCCATTGATGCATTTCTGCAAAGTTCCTTTCTGTGCACAGCAATCACATGCATGGTTGAAGAAGTTCGTCATAATGGAAACTTTGGCCATTTCAATATTACTAAACTACTTCTTATTATCTTATAGAGAGACACTTTGTTTACCTCCCCCTGCTGTGTGCGTAAGTATTTGTATTTATCACACTGTGGGGACAAAAACCATTTACATAGTCATATTACAGCGACCTGAGGATTACAGTGAAAAAGAAGACTGACGTTATGTGTTGTCCTTGAAATTTTAACATGTATTTTTGATGTGTTGCACAAAGTATGTAGATTTAGATTTTTCAATGAAATTATCATCATCATCATCATCGGCTGCTCCCTCTTTTCTAGCAAAAATCTGGTTTGTAAAGGTTTAATTGACCATTTTTAGGGCTAAGACTAGGTTTTGGATGGTATTAGGTTTGGGTAAAGGTTATTGTATGACATATTTACATCCAGTAAAGGTGGGTACACACCAGGGAGACTAGTAGAGATTCCGAGCAACCATGAGGTGGCAACCGTCCAGCCTGTCTCCAGAAAAATTTGCATTTGAACGTATTGGAGCGGCTACAGCAGATGGTAGCTGAGCATGAATGTTCTGCTCATGTGTAAATCCTCCATGACAGTCGTTGGTGCCAGTCTGTGTACATCATTCACAAAGGAAAACTGGCAATTTATATTCAAATCAAAGCAGTGTTTGCTCACCATTTCTGTTGCACTCCAGCTCTTCACTGAGGGTTCCCAGTAGGGCTGGGTATTGATATGATTTTAACGATATTGATGCTGCTTATTGATCCGATTCCTTATCGATTCCCTTATCGATACCTCGTGAATTTTGTACTAAAAGTAGGCGTTACAGGTTTTCTGTGAATTTCATTGAGTCTTAAAGTAAATAAATATGAAATTGGTCACTGTATCCTTGATCTCTGGACAGAAATAAAAATAAACAAAATGGTGTTTCGCTTTGAAGTTATTAATTCCGACTGGATTCTATTGTTGTAACTTGACTCAGCAGAGAGCCGCGTAGCGTTTGGAGCTGTGTGAACAGAACGGAGGATGATTCTCGTTTCTTTCTCGCAACAAGACAGGAATTCCAGTTAGTAACTTTAATCATCACAAAAGTGACTCACGATTTCACATATTCAGGGATGAAAGTGGTGAAAAACAAAAAAGCTGAAACCCAAAATTACCCCCCAACACCACCTGCACGAAAATGTTTGAATTCTAGAAGCTCTGAAATGCAATCTGGGACTATTCTAGACGAAAACTGGAGTGAGTGCAGCATCCATTTAGTGAGAAAAAACCCAACTTACCTTATTCAGATTCATTCCAGTAGTATTCTGCTCTTACTAGGATGCAGCAGTTTTCTAGTTTGGCAGATAGTTCTGGAGGAAATCACTGAAGAAAATAACACATTGAAAATATGGTTTGACCAAAACAAACTGTCCTTAAACGTAAATAAGACAGGGATGAAATGGAGGTGTAAGAGTCACTAGGTGTTCACAGGAAACAATTATTTATTTCTGTATGTATATATGTATTTATTTATGTATGTTCATTGTTAGTTGCATTTTTATATTTCCTGTTGTTTCTATTCAGGTTCTTTTTGTCTCTTTCTCTAAAATTATATATAATAATCAGATTATTAATATATAAACAAAAATAAATTTAAGAAATATTACAATTTGAAAACAAATGCACCCGAACGTGATGACAGCTGCAACTGCTTAATGCTAACTTTTAACATTAAAATGCCATAGACATGCTAACGCGTAAGCATCGCTTCCGTTTTTAAGTTATAAAATACATCTATCAACTGTTTCAGAAGACCATAACAGGTCGGTTTAACATAGAAAAGGTAAGTAATACTCACAGACGTATGCTCTTTAGGATTTTAGTGGGGGAAAATTAAGCGAAAGAAAGAAAGAATAAACGAAGCAATAGATCGAAGCATTGCTTCAATCTGCGAACCACTGCTTCGATTGGTTCAAGGTTCAAAGCAAAGCCGCGCTGCAGAAAAGTTGATTACGGACCCACTGCAGGGTCTGTAATCAATGTAGAGAAATGATCATTTTCCTGATAAACATCCCCCCAAAACAACGGCCACTCTGAAGGACCGATAACAGAATCGTTAAGCACAAAGCATATTGATGTTGGTGGATTGAATCTTTTCTTAACGATACCCGAAAGGAACCGGTTCTCAATACCCATTCCTAGCTCCCAGTGAGTGTTTTCCTGCTGAAATGCATAAAAAAAAATCTAATGTCCACTTTCAAAAAGATGCTTAAAACAGGTTTAAAATTTAGCTTTTTTCCCATGCATTTATAGGCAGTTAACCGTCCACATTTAAACCCTTTTTAACAGTGCAAATATAAACCTGAGTAAACCACATGCACACTTATATTTAGGTGTCATATAAAACAAATAATGAACAATTTCTT